>NC_053022.1:438433515-438733515 GCF_003073215.2 Triticum urartu | reverse complement strand
CAAATACCTCCCACTCAAGCTTAAAGGACCAGCTCGGCATTGGCTTAACAGCTTGCCAGCAGGATCAATCAGTTATTGGGAGGACCTGGAAGCCGCATTCCTCGACAATTTCCAAGGCACTTATGTGCGACCACCAGACGCCGATGACCTAAGCCACGTAATTCAGCAGCCAGAGGAATCGGCCAGGCAATTCTGGACACGGTTCCTAACAAAGAAAAATCAAATAGTCGACTGTCCGGACGCAGAGGCCCTAGTAGCCTTCAAGCACAATATCCGTGACGAGTGGCTTGCCCGGCACCTTGGACAGGAAAAGCCGAAATCTATGGCAGCACTCACGACACTCATGACCTGCTTTTGCGCGGGAGAAGACAGCTGACTTGCTCGTAGCAACAATATGACCAAGAACCCTGGTAATTCGGATACCAGGGATAGTAGTGGCAGGTCGTGTCGCAACAAGAAGAAGCGCCGCATTAACAGCGACAATGCTGAGGATACGGCAGTTAATGCCGGATTGAGAGGCTATAAATCCGGTCAGCGGAAAAAGCCATTCAAAAGAAATCCTAGGGGCTCGTCCAGTTTGGACCGAATACTCGACCACTTGTGCCAGATACATGGCACCCCCGAAAAGCCGGCCAATCACACCAACAGGGATTGTTGGGTGTTCAAGCAGGCAGGCAAGTTAAATGTCGAAAATAAAGACAAGGGGCTGCATAGGGATGACGACGAAGAGCCCCGTCCGCCGAACAACAGTGGACAGAAGGGTTTTCCCCCACAAGTGCGGACGGTGAACATGATATACGCAACCCACATCCCCAAGAGGGAGCGGAAGCGCGCGTTAAGGGACGTATACGCGATAGAGCAAGTCGCCCGGAAGTTCAACCCATGGTCCTCCTGCCCGATCACCTTTGATCGAAGGGACCATCCCACTAGCACCCGTCATGGCGGATTCACCGCATTGGTTCTAGACCCAATTGTTGATGGATTTCATCTCACTAGAGTCCTTATGGACGTGTCGGAGTAATGGGCCACGGGTAGGCCAACCCGAGTCCCATAACCTTTCAAGACATCGAGGCAGGCTGCACACCTCAAGACCCCAGGGCGAAGAGCCGTCTCCTGAGGAGTCGACGGCAGGGCGGCCGACTGTCCGCTAACGGCCGAGTTCCAGGGACGACTTCCAGAGAAGCCGGCTTTGGGGAGTCGGCCGACGACTCCAGCAAACCCATGACCTCATCAAAGGGGACGGGGCAGAGGCATGGCTACAGTGAAGCCCACTCCCGCCCCTTACCAAGGGCAGTCATGGCCATAGCACGCCGTACCCGGGAAGATCTCCGTGCGGCGTGGCACTGTTGCCCGGCTGGCCCTGACATCAGCACCACAGTACCAAGTCCTGTGCCCACGAAGGCTTGTCTGTACGGCTTGGAGGCAGCGGGGCCCACCAGTCAGCGAGACCTCGGGAGATGGCGGGAGAACCGCCAGTCGGACCCGTCGGGAGTCGGCCCGGGGGAGTCGGCCGAGCCCTCCCCCGGGGCCCACGCGCCATTAATCAAGATGAGATGGGGAGTGGCCACAGTGATCGCCCGCCAGGCGGCAGGGCTGTTGCCACGACCCCATGACCAAGCCTGCATCATCAGAAGCACGGCTACAGTAATCAGCGGCCGGCAAGACCCGCCCGCGGCGGACGCGGCCTGTCGGCTCCGTACCAGACCAGTCGGCGGGCCCCAGCAGTCGGCGGAGAAGTCGAAGGTCAGAGGAACTGACGGCTGGGCCCGCACCCAGTCGAATTACCATTGTACCCCTGGGGGGTAGGCCTATATAAACCCCCCAGGGCACCCATGCAAGGGGTTGCATCCCAGTAGTTCTAGACCATACCAGATAGAAGGAGAGAGCTAGCCTTGCCCTCTTCTACCACCAGAAATAGCTCAAGGAGCCACCGTGTAAACACTTGGCCATAGTGATCATGCGGAGACCCCGCAAAGCAGCAGTAGGGGTATTATCTCCCTGGATATCCCCGAAACTGGGTAAGATTCGCCGGCGTGCATGTCTTCGCCTCATCCCGTTTCCAGGCACCGGCGACGTTCTACTCGCCCCCACCATGATAAGCCATCCATTGGCATATGTCGCACCAAACCCCCGACATTTGGCGCACACCGTAGGGCCTGGTGCACCGCCGTCCAGAGATCTGTTCTGGACGGGAACCCTTTTCCTCCCTGGCGAGCGCAACCAGCCAGGCACGCCAAGCGAAGTTTGCATCGATGCGCGGCGCGGCGTTGAGATCGCCTGCGCAGCCAGCTCCTTGGCCGAACTTGTCGGCAAGGTCCGCCTCTCCGACGAACCTGCATCCGACGCAGGCGCGGGCAGCCCCGAAAACCTCCTCGCGGGCCTCCTCGATCAACTCCACGTTTCCGGCGAGCCTTCCGTAGGCTTGGAGTCCGTAGGCTCCACTGACCCGATGCTAGTCGACTCCGACACCGCGTCGATCGACGCGTTCCCCACCAACATGGTGGTCTACGACGAACCTCTCCCCCACGCAAAAAGCGACGGAAGCACCGTCACTGAGGTGCTAGTCATCAGTCATGACAAGTTCCCTGGCGGAGGAGCGCCCGACTCACTCGGCGCAGCGCTGCAAGACCTGATTACGCCCATTCCGGAAGATGCTGACGCGGAAACGTTAGAAGCGCGCCGCCTTCAGCTCGTTGAATGTGCGAAGAAGCTGGCCAGCATGAGACGCTTGTCAGAAGCTTACCAGTGGGAGATGGATCGCGCCGTTGGCGGCTCACCGGCCCCGGCAGGGCCCAGCCGCCTTGGCGCGGTCTAGCAGCGCGGCGTAGCCATCGCCAGCCTGTTTGGGGCTAGCCGCCCCATGTACGCTACACCAGCGGAGAACATCCGAGCCGCCCAGGCAGCGGCGGATGAGCTGGACAATTTCGAGGGCGAAGAACGCCGCCTCATGATGGAGCGAGTCCAGCGGCTCCTCAACACGGCCGCCGCGCAGAACAAGGCTGGCTGCCACACGGAGGCGCCGCAGTGGCCAAACGATGACCCGCACCGAGATCAAGGCGCGATGTCTCGGACGCCGCCTGGCGGCGCCCGAGGAAAAAAAGACAAGGAGCCGGCTGTCAGCCACAATTGGACTCGCATTACCATAGAGCGCGACCGAGATGGCCGCCCGAGAGCAGTGGAATGACTGTCCGCCTCCCCCTCCCTGCAAGGAGAGGCGAGTCTCCCCGCCGCCTGTTGACCATCCGACTCTCGGTGACCACCTTGGCCGCCGAGAGGGAGTTGGAGAGAATGACGCCCGCCACCGGATCGACCGACTTCACCGGTCCCTGGCGCTGGAAGAAGAAGACGAGCTGGGTCCGCCTTGTTTCGGGCCCCGCATTCGGGACGAGCCCTTTCCCAGAGGGTTCACGCTCCCAAGAGACACGCCCAAGTATACCGGCTCCGTGAAGCCGGAAGACTAGCTAGTCGACTACTCCACGGCTGTTAGCATAGCAAACGGCAACAAGCGTGTCGCCGTAAAGCACGTTCCGCTCATGCTCCAGGGCACGGCCCGGACATGGCTGAACAGCCTAAAGCCCCGTAGCATCAACAGCTGGGTCGACTTCACTGAAGCGTTCGTCCGCAACTTCACCAGCATGTACAAGCGTCCTCCCAAGCCTCGTGAGCTCTCCTTGTGCGTGCAAGGTCCTGACGAGTCGACTCGCGACTACCTCACGCGTTGGGCTGAGCTCCAGAACTCTTGCGAGGGCGTGCACGAGGTGCAGGCCATCGAGTACTTCACAGCCGGGTGCCGAGAAGGCACCCTCCTCAAGCACAAGCTCCTCTGTGACGAGCCAGAAACCCTCGACGAGCTGCTGATCATAGCGGAGAAGTACGCCACGTCCGACTCCTCCATGAAGGCGGAAATTCAAATCAGCATGACTGGCAAAGTAGCTCCTCAGGCTCCAAGAACTCCGGCGACAGACGCCTGAAAGCACAAGTGCTCCCTAGGTGGTTTTGATAATTGATGACAACATATCTCTTGTTGGACTAACATTTCTATCTAGCATGTTTCAGATAAGTTCAACAATGGAGTGGCATGGACTAAAGGTTGTGGGAACTCCTTCAAGATGCTAAGGACAAAGGATTGGCTAAAGCTTCAAGCTCAAGACTCTTCATTTTATATTTTAGTGATCCAAGATCACATTGAGTCTTTAGGAAAAGCCAATACTATCAAGGAGGGATGAGGTGTTGCTTAATGAGCCTCTTGCTTCATGTGCTTAATGATATGCTCCAAAATCCTCAGCTACTTTCCCGCTTCCACATATGACCTAAACCCAAAGCCAAACTCGGACCTACCGATTATTCCTATCCGGCGCCACCGAGTTTCACTTGTCATAAGCGACTGCCAAACCCTAGCAATTCGGTTCTACCGATAGGGATATCGGTCTCACCGAGATGGGATTGCAGACTCTCTGTTTCCCTTTCGTAACTTTTCGGTCTCACCGAAAGAGCGAATCGGTCCCACCAAGATTGCAGTGTAAACTCTATGTTTCCTTTTTGTAACTTTTCGGTCTCACCGAAAGAGCAAATCGGTCCCACCGAGTTTACCTGACCAACTCTCTGGTTAGCTTATTACCAAACTCGGTCTCACCGAGTTTGTGTAATCGGTCTCACCGAGATTACGTTATGCCCAAACCCTAACCATATCGGTCCTACCGAGTTGCATGTCAGTCCCACCGAAAATCTCTAACGGTCACTAAGTTTACCTTCTCGGTCCGACCGAGTTTGTTGATTCGGTCCCACCGAGATTGGGAAACTGTGTGTAACGGTTGGATTTTGTGTGGAGGCTATATATACCCCTCCACCTCCTCTTCATTCGTGGAGAGAGCCATCAGAACACATACACAATCCCAACTCATATGTTCTGAGAGAGAACCACCTACTCATGTGTTGAGACCAAGATATTCCATTCCTACCATATGAATCTTGATCTCTAGCCTTCCCCAAGTTGCTTTCCACTCAAATCTTCTTTCCACAAAATCCAAATCCTATGAGAGAGAGTTGAGTGTTGGGGAGACTATCATTTGAAGCACAAGAGCAAGGAGTTAATTACCTACACACCATTTGTTACTTCTTGGAGAGTGGTGTCTCCTAGATTGGCTAGGTGTTACTTGGGAACCTCCGACAATATTGTGGAGTTGAACCAAGGAGTTTGTAAGGGCAAGTAGATCGCCTACTTCATGAAGATCTACCGCTAGTGAGGCAAGTCCTTCGTGGGCGATGGCCATGGTGGGATAGACAAGGTTGCTTCTTCGTGGACCCTTTGTGGGTGGTTGCTTCTTCGTGGACCCTTCGTGGGTGGAGCCCTCCGTGGACTCGCGCAACCATTACCCTTCGTGGGTGGAGCCCTCCGTGGACTCGCGCAACCGTTACCCTTCGTGGGTTGAAGTCTCCATCAACGTGGATGTAGGATAGCACCACCTATCCGAACCACGGGAAAAACATCCGTGTCTCCAATTGCGTTTAAATTCTCCAAACCCTTCCCTTTACATTCTTGCAAGTTGCATGCTTTACATTCCGCTGCTCATATACTCTTTGCATGCTTGCTTGATATGTATTGTGTATGTTGAAATTGTGCCTAAAACTCCACTCAAACCAAAAAGGCCTAAAAATTGCAACTTTAGCACTAATTGTCTAATCACCCCCCTCTAGACACATCTACTTCTAGATCCTACAAGTGGTATCAGAGCTTTGGTCTCCATTGCCTTGGTTTAATCACCATTGGAGGAAGATGGATGTGTCTAATTTAGGGAGTCTTAGACATAGAGTGCCTATTCTTGATGGAGAGTATTTTCACGAGTGGAAAAATGAGATGCTTGTAATCTTCAATCAATATCATTTGAACAAGTATATTGCTAGTCCTTGTGCACCTCATCCTACCCTAGATGAAGATATTGACATGATTCGCAATCTTAGAACTATTGAGCTCATCATTAGAGGATTGCCCAAAAATTTGATTGCTAGTTTGCCTACTCTTAATTGTGCATATACTATATGGAAATTTCTTAAGGAACGATTTCCCGATCATTCCTTGAAAACTTTGGATGAAATTCTCCATAAATCTATTGCCTTGAGTAAGATGAACTCTAGTGATCCTAGTTTTGGTAATTGTCTATTTGAACTTACCAATCTTAAGCATGCTAAAGGAGATGTTGGAATCATTAGTGATATCATATTCGAAGCTATAAGAATTCATAAAAGTGACCACTTTGATGATCATTTATCTAATGAATTACCCTCTCTAGGAAATGATGAGTCACAAGATCATGATGAACATGGATACTATGATGATGATGATAGTGACTTCGATCTTGATGATGCAATGAGACATTTTGGTCTTATGGCAAATCTTCGGGGATATGAATCAGGAGGAAAGGAATGGGTTCTTGATAGTGGATGTACTGATCATATGACCGGAGATGAAGAGATGTTCCGTGAGCTTGCTGAAATTGACGGCCCTCGAAAATATGTCACCTTTGGTGATAATTCACAGGGTAAAGTGGTTGGCCTAGGTAAGGTGGCCATCTCACATGATAGTTGCATTCAAAATGTCATGCTCGTTGAATCTCTCGGCTACAACTTACTTTCAGTATCTAGACTTGCTGATTTCGGTTTGAATGTCCTATTTACTGAGGTAGATTGCCAAGTATTTCATCGAGACAATCATAAAATGGTCTTTACCGGTATGCGTAGAGGTAATCTTTACATTGTCGATTTCTCTAAAAAGGCACAACCTAAAACTTGCTTTGTTGCTAAATCCTCAAAAGGTTGGTTGTGGCATAGACGACTAGGTCACGTTGGCATGAGAAACCTTGACAAGCTTATTAAAGGAAATCATATCCTTGGAGTTAACGATGTAATATTTGATAAGGATAGACTTTGCAGTGCTTGTCGAGCAGGTAAACAGGTTGGAGGAAGGCATCCCGTGAAGAACATCATGACCACAAGAAGGCCACTCGAGCTACTTCATATGGATCTTTTTGGTCCCAACGCCTACAAGAGTCTCGGTGAAAATTCTTTTGGTCTAGTTATAGTTGATGATTTTTCAAGATTTACGTGGGTGTTCTTTCTTAATGACAAGTCGCAGGTCCAGAAGATCTTCAGAAACTTCGCTAGGAAGGCCCAAAATCAGTTTGACGTGAAGATCAAGAAGGTTCGGAGTGACAACGGAACGGAGTTCAAGAACGCAAATGTGGACACCTTTCTTGACGAAGAAGGGATTTCACACGAGTTCTCGGCTACGTACACACCTCAACAAAATGGAGTTGTTGAGAGGAAGAACCGGACGCTCTTCGAAATGGCAAGAACGATGCTTGATGAATACAAGACGCCGAAGCACTTTTGGGCAGAAGCGGTTGAGACAGCTTGTCACACAACAAATCGCTTATATCTTCACAAGCTACTCGGCAAGACGGCATACGAGCTTCTCACCGGTAACAAACCCCAAGTTGGATACTTTCGAGTATTCGGCTCAAAGTGCTACATTCTTGATAAGCATCATCGTTCAAAGTTTGCTCCTAAATCTCATGAAGGTTTTCTACTTAGTTATGGCTCAAACTCTCACACTTACCGTGTCTACAACAATTTCACCCGAAAGGTTGAAGAGACGGTAGATGTGAAGTTTGATGAATCTAATGGCTCGCAAGTAGAGCAATTGCCAATTGATGTAGGATACAAAGACCCTTCAGAAGCAATCCAAGACTTGTCCATTGGCAAAATTCGTCCAACGGAGGTGAAGGAGAGTACTTCATCCGTCCAAGTGGAAGCTTCTACTTCACGACAAGGTGAACCAAGAATCGACACGGAAGCATCCACAAGTGGGACACACCAAGATGAAGAAGACAAGGAAATGCATCAAGACGAACATCAACAACCTCTTTCTCCACCACGACAAGAGAACGACGACGTCAACAATGAAGAAGGCCAAGAAGAAGAACAAGATGAAGAAGATGTTCAACGAAGACCCAAGCAAAAGCTCTCACGAGTTCGAGCAAGAATTGCCAAAGATCATCCCGTCGAGCAAATCCTCAATGATATACAAACCGGGAGAATAACTCGCTCAAAAACTCGTTTAGCTAACTTTTGTGAAAACTATTCATTCATCTCTAGCATTGAACCTATGAAGGTTGAAGAAGCATTGGAAGATCCGGATTGGATAAACGCTATGCATGAAGAGCTACACAATTTTGAGAGAAACCAAGTTTGGACATTGGTTGAGAAGCCCGACAACAACCACAACACCATTGGTACCAAATGGGTGTTTCGCAACAAGCAAGATGAAGATGGACAAGTGGTTCGCAACAAAGCACGTCTCGTCGCCCAAGGGTACACACAAGTCGAAGGTATGGACTATGGTGAGACATATGCTCCCGTTGCTAGACTTGAGTCCATTTGCATCTTACTTGCCTATGCTAATCACCATAATATCACCTTGTACCAAATGAACATTAAAAGTGCTTTTCTAAATGGTGAAATAGAGGAGGAAGTTTATGTCAAACAACCTCCCAGCTTTATCAATCCTAAGAAACCAAATCATGTTTACAAACTTCACAAAGCTCTTTATGGTCTTAAACAAGCTCCTAGAGCATGGTATAAATGCTTGACCAAGTTCCTTATTACAAGTGGTTTTGAAATTGGTAAAATTGATTCTACTCTTTTTACTAAAAGGGTTAATGGAGAACTATTTGTATGCCAAATTTATGTTGATGATATCATATTTAGTTCAACTAACCCTCTCTTTAGTGAAAAGTTTGGAAAGCTAATGTCAGAGAAGTTTGAGATGTCTATGATGAGTAAACACGAATTCTTTCTCGGTTTGCAAATCAAGCAAACTTAGGAAGGTACATTTGTCTCTCAAACAAAGTACACCAAGGACTTATTCAAGAAGTTCAATATGAAAGAATGCAAAGGTATGTCTACACCCATGCCTACTAGTGGACATAATGATTTAACCAAAGATGGTGAACCGGTTGATCAAAAGGTTTATCGCTCTATGATTGGTTCATTGTTATACCTATGTGCTTCACGTCCCGATATTATGCTAAGTGTGTGCATGTGTGCACGATATCAAGCTGCTCCTAAAGAATGTCATCTTAAGGCTGTGAAAAGGATAGTGAGATACCTAATCCATACACCAAACTTTGGCATTTGGTATCCTAAGAGATCTTCTTTTGATCTCGTTGGCTATTCCGACTCGAATTATGCCGGAGACAAGGTTGATAGAAAGTCCACTTCGGGTACTTGTCAATTTCTTGGTAGATCTCTTGTGTCTTGGTCTTCCAAGAAACAAAACTCGGTATCCTTATCCACCGCCGAAGCGGAATACATTGCCGCTGGTTCATGTTGTGCTCAATTACCTTTGGATGACCAAAACTCTTAAAAATTATGGGATCTATGTGAAACATGTTCCACTACTTTGTGACAATGAAAGTGCTACAAAATTGGTCATAATCCTGTACAACATTCTCGAACTAAGCATATTGAAGTTCGTCATCATTTCATTCGAGATCATGTTGCTAAGGGTGACATTGATCTTAAGCATGTTCGCACCGATAAGCAATTAGCGGATATATTTACTAAACCTCTTGATGAGAAAGTGTTTTGCAGGTTGAGAGGAGAATTGAACATCATTGATGCTTCGAACTTGGAGTAGAAACTCCATTGGATACATGCAAGACATGAGCTTATGACTAATCCATGATATATCTCTTATGATAACTATCTTATGTCTTGGATATATTTGCACCTTGCATGTTGTCTAACCCATGTAGGTGCTTCGTTGAATCTAATTTCATGAGATTGCGACTTACTCATATCTTGAGCAATCTCTACATCACCAAGACTCTACACAATGGTGGTTGAAGACAAGGAAGCACAAAATCATTCAAACATATCCTTTGACAAATTCTATGTTGAGCTTCATGATTGTCATTTTTGGATACACAAGTGCTCTTCCTTGCAAGAACTAACCCATGTAGGTAGATGAACTCAAACTCCAAGTGGTGCTCCCAACTCTTGATGAGCTACATCAACCTTGAGCACCCTCTTCCTTGCAAGAACTAACCCATGTAGGTAGATGAACTCAAACTCCAAGTGGTGCTCCCAACTCTTGATGAGCTACATCAACCTTGAGCACCGACACAAGTTCAACTACATGAGCAAGAACCACACCACCACCCAAGGTATGTTATTCCATCTTAGAGAAGCTTTACTCCAAGACATGAGTCAAAGCAACTCAACAAGATGTGAATACATCAAGATGCTTAAACGAAAAATGGTAACCCCATTTTGAGCTTAAACGATGAGTATGACCTATGATCAAGTGTTCTCACTTGACTCCTAAGTCAATATACTCTAACATAGGTGACTATGTCACCGCCCAACTCTAGATGAAGTTCTCTTGTGTTCTTTTTGTGTGTATCTCATGCATGTTTAGTTTCTTTCTCTTTTTCAAAAACAAAAAAAAACTCCATCTAGATTTTTCAGTCTCTTCTCTTTTTCTTTCTGTTTATGTTCTGCATTTTCTGCATTTAATTCCTTGCAAATCCTTCAGGTAATTCATTGCAAATCTTTGTGAGATCCTACATGTCTAGTGAGCTGAGGTGACAAGTGTTTTTCTCTGTGTGAACTCGGTTTCACCGACTTGTAATTTTCGGTCCAACCGAATCTTTTCGGTGCCACCGAAACATACCACTCGGTGCCACCGACTTCGCAACAGGAAAAACAGTTTGCCACTTGTTCTATATTTCTTCTGATCCAGCTCTACTCAATGAATCTTGTCCTCTACAAGCATCACAGTTTTATCCATTGCTTTGTGCTGAGTCTCAAGGACCAAACCTATACGACGGATTCCAGAAAGCCCTTCTTGGAAATTGATGTCAAAAGGGGAGAGAGAGATCACATCAAAGCTTGTAGGAGAGAGAGATCACATCAAGGGAGAGAAAAAGTCTCAAGGACCAAACCTACAAGAGAGAAAGTATTAAGGGGGAGAGAGAGACTTCCAGGGGGAGAGAATACTCAAGGATCCCAGATGCTTGATGTTCAAGAGGAGAGATGTCACATGCCTTTTTGGGGGAAAGACATGTATTTGCATTAAGTTCTATCCATTTGTATCTTTCAGCTCTGATTTTCTGTTCCCTATCTTCTCCCAATATCCCATGTAAGATTCAGGGGGAGCAAGACACCTAAAGGAAAGAAATCAGTCAAATTCATTGCATATCTTTATTCTTGGGGACATGTTGAATCCAATGTGGCACCTTGTACTCACTCTCTACATGTCATCCCAGTCTTGGTATTCTTGTGGTTTCTTTTGTTTGCTCTGGCTAGTGGATGTACCTGTGTTATCTAACTTTGTTTGTGCAGGTTCATTCCATCCTAAGCCAACTCAAGACCACAAGGTAAGTATATGCATCAAAATCATGAGTATGAGGAGTTCTTGCTTATGTACATACTGTTTCCAAGAAGGACTCATGAGCATGAAGGTATTTTCCTTGATAATCTTTTGCTCTGATGCATATGGCCAAGATACATGTAACACATTGCCTACTATGTCATGGTTATGCTCTCACATGCCTCTATATTTCATATTTACATGAGTGCATACATGTAGGGGGAGCCTATGCTTGTTACATGTCCTTCCAAAGCTTTACTTGTTGTTCTTTATATCTTTATCTAAAGCTTTGATGTATGTTGCCATCAATTACTAAAAAGGGGGAGATTGAAAGCACAAGTGCTCCCTAGGTGGTTTTGATAATTGATGACAACATATCTCTTGTTGGACTAACATTTCTATCTAGCATGTTTCAGATAAGTTCAACAATGGAGTGGCATGGACTAAAGGTTGTGGGAACTCCTTCAAGATGCTAAGGACAAAGGATTGGCTAAAGCTTCAAGCTCAAGACTCTTCATTTTATATTTTAGTGATCCAAGATCACATTGAGTCTTTAGGAAAAGCCAATACTATCAAGGAGGGATGAGGTGTTGCTTAATGAGCCTCTTGCTTCATGTGCTTAATGATATGCTCCAAAATCCTCAGCTACTTTCCCGCTTCCACATATGACCTAAACCCAAAGCCAAACTCGGACCTACCGATTATTCCTATCCGGCGCCACCGAGTTTCACTTGTCATAAGCGACTGCCAAACCCTAGCAATTCGGTTCTACCGATAGGGATATCGGTCTCACCGAGATGGGATTGCAGACTCTCTGTTTCCCTTTCGTAACTTTTCGGTCTCACCGAAAGAGCGAATCGGTCCCACCAAGATTGCAGTGTAAACTCTATGTTTCCTTTTTGTAACTTTTCGGTCTCACCGAAAGAGCAAATCGGTCCCACCGAGTTTACCTGACCAACTCTCTGGTTAGCTTATTACCAAACTCGGTCTCACCGAGTTTGTGTAATCGGTCTCACCGAGATTACGTTATGCCCAAACCCTAACCATATCGGTCCTACCGAGTTGCATGTCAGTCCCACCGAAAATCTCTAACGGTCACTAAGTTTACCTTCTCGGTCCGACCGAGTTTGTTGATTCGGTCCCACCGAGATTGGGAAACTGTGTGTAACGGTTGGATTTTGTGTGGAGGCTATATATACCCCTCCACCTCCTCTTCATTCGTGGAGAGAGCCATCAGAACACATACACAATCCCAACTCATATGTTCTGAGAGAGAACCACCTACTCATGTGTTGAGACCAAGATATTCCATTCCTACCATATGAATCTTGATCTCTAGCCTTCCCCAAGTTGCTTTCCACTCAAATCTTCTTTCCACAAAATCCAAATCCTATGAGAGAGAGTTGAGTGTTGGGGAGACTATCATTTGAAGCACAAGAGCAAGGAGTTAATTACCTACACACCATTTGTTACTTCTTGGAGAGTGGTGTCTCCTAGATTGGCTAGGTGTTACTTGGGAACCTCCGACAATATTGTGGAGTTGAACCAAGGAGTTTGTAAGGGCAAGTAGATCGCCTACTTCATGAAGATCTACCGCTAGTGAGGCAAGTCCTTCGTGGGCGATGGCCATGGTGGGATAGACAAGGTTGCTTCTTCGTGGACCCTTTGTGGGTGGTTGCTTCTTCGTGGACCCTTCGTGGGTGGAGCCCTCCGTGGACTCGCGCAACCATTACCCTTTGTGGGTGGAGCCCTCTGTGGACTCGCGCAACCGTTACCCTTCGTGGGTTGAAGTCTCCATCAACGTGGATGTAGGATAGCACCACCTATCCGAACCACGGGAAAAACATCCGTGTCTCCAATTGCGTTTAAATTCTCCAAACCCTTCCCTTTACATTCTTGCAAGTTGCATGCTTTACATTCTGCTGCTCATATACTCTTTGCATGCTTGCTTGATATGTATTGTGTATGTTGAAATTGTGCCTAAAACTCCACTCAAACCAAAAAGGCCTAAAAATTGCAACTTTAGAACTAAGTGTCTAATCACCCCCCCTCTAGACACATCTACTTCTAGATCCTACAACGCCGGCCGGCGACAACAACAGGGTGACAACAAGCACAAGGCCCCGCAGCCGGCTTCCGGCAGCCGGCAGGTCGCGACCGTTGAAGCCCAGCAGCCAGAAGAGCAGCCTCCGCCCAAGCGACAGAAAGGCGGCAAGCCGAACTGGTTGCTGGCCTTCTCCTATGAGCAGACCTTGGATGGACCTTGCAAGTTCCATAGCGGCGTGAAGCCGTCGAATCACACCACCCGGAAGTGCCACTGGCTCACCAGGATCGCCAAGGGAGACGGCCTCCTGCCACCCCCACCTGCTGGGCAGCCACCTCCGCCTCCGCCCCAGCAGCCGGCAATCAGGCCAGTCGGCGCAGTACAAGACGAATACCCTCAAGAGCATGAAGCCTATGTGGTGTTCACCAGTGTGGCTGATGATCGACGAAGCAGGCGGCTGCAGCGACAAGAGGTGAACGCAGTAGCCTCAGAGACGCCAGAGTTGATGCACTGGTTTGAGAAGCCCATCAGCTGGAGCAGGGCTGACCACCCAGAAGTGATGCCGAGTCCGAGCTCCTACGCCTTGGTCCTGGACGCCACCTTTGCCACGGACAAACGGGCCGCGCGTTTCTCGCGAGTTCTGATAGACGGGGGCAGCAACATCAATATCCTGTACAAGGACACCATGGAGAAGTTAGGAATCAAGCAAAGACAGCTTCAGAACAGCGGGACTGTGTTCCACGGCATTGTTCCTGGGCTTTCCTGCTCACCAATCGACAAGATCCTGATTGATGTCCTCTTTGGGGACAAAGATCACTTCCGAAGAGAGTCTATTTGGTTTGAGGTGGTGGACCTTGAGAGCCCATACCATGCGCTACTTGGCCAACCCGCCTTGGCCAAGTTCATGGTGGTCCCCCACTACGCCTACCTCAAGATGAAGATGCCCAGTTCCAGGGGAATTCTGACTGTGGCCGGCGACTACCGGAAGTCGTCCGCTTGCGCGGCCGAGAGCAGTTGGCTGGTCGAGTCCCTGGTGATCGCAGCCGAGAAGCGACTCCTTGAACGAGTTGTGGCGATGGCCGGCAAACAGCCGGAGATATCGCCCGACCCGAAGGAGTCGGAAGCCGAAGGTTCGTTCAAGCCGGCCAAAGAGACAAAGAAGATACCCTTGGATCCGGAGCACCCAGAGAGGTACGCCGTCATAGGTGCAAACCTCGACAGCAAATAGGAAGGCGAGCTCGTCGATTTCCTCCGTGAGAATCGGGACATCTTCGCATGGTCTCCCAAGGACATGCCAGGTGTACCGACGGATTTCGCCGAGCACAAGTTACATGTCCGATCTGATGCAAAGCCGGTCAGGCAGCCCCTGCGCCGCTTATCAGAAGAAAAGAGAAGAGTTGTCGGAGAAGAGATAGCCCGACTCCTAGCAGCCGGCTTCATTATGGAAGTTTTCTTCCCGGAGTGGCTGGCAAATCCGGTTCTGGTGCTAAAGAAGAACAAGCAATGGCGAATGTGTATTGACTACACGAGCCTCAACAAGGCCTGCCCCAAGGACCCATTTGCTCTACCAAGAATTGACCAGGTGATAGACTCCACAGCCGGATGCGAGTTGTTGAGTTTCTTGGATGCCTACTCGGGATCTCACCAGATCAAGTTGAACCTGGCTGACAGATTGAAGCCCGCCTTCATCATGCTGTTTGGAGCATTCTTCTACCTCACCATGACGTTCGGCTTGAGGAATACCGGCGCCACCATTCAGCGTTGCATGCAGAAGTGCCTCCTCAGGCAGCTCGGCAGGAACACCCACGTCTACGTAGATGACGTGGTGGTGAAGACGGAAAAGCATGGAACACTGTTGGAAGACCTCAAGGAGACCTTTGAGAACCTACGCCGGTTCCAGATCAAGCTCAGCCCCGAGAAGTGTGTCTTCGGAGTACCAGCCGGCCAGCTGCTAGGTTTCCTGGTCTCTGAACGCGGCATAGAATGCAACCTAGTAAAAATCAAGGCCATCGAGGGAATGGAGGTACCCAGCTGACTGCTGGATGTGTAGAAGTTCACCGGCTGCTTAGCATCCATCAGCCGATTCATCAGTCGGCTGGGTGAGAAAGCTCTCCCATTATACCAACTCATGAAGAAGACCACTTTGTTCGAGTGGAACCATAAGGCGGACGAAGCTTTTCACCAGTTGAAGAAGATGCTGACTACTCCACCCGTCCTGGCGGCTCCGACTCCTAAGGAACCTATGCTCCTGTACATCGCTGCCACTAGCCAGGTAGTCAGCACAGTCTTGGTAGTGGAGCGCAAGGAGGAAGGAAAGGAGCTGCCTGTCCAGAGACCAGTATATTACCTGAGTGAGGTACTGTCGACCTCCAAGCAGAACTACCCCCACTACCAGAAGATGTGCTATGGCGTACACTTTGCTACCAAGAAATTGAAGCCTTATTTTCAAGAGCATCCAATCACGGTGGTCTGCACGGCTCCACTTGCCGAGATCATCGGTAGCCGAGATGGTTCTGGTTGAGTGGCCAAGTGGGCCATAGAGCTGGCTCCTTACACCATCTACTACCAGCCCCACACCGCTATCAAATCACAAGCACTGGCCGACTTCCTCGTCGACTGGGCCGAGACCCAGTACCTGCCTCCAGCGCCTGACTCCACCCATTGGCGGATGCACTTCGATGGCTCCAAGATGCGCACCGGCTTGGGAGCCAGCATCGTCCTCACCTCTCCCAAAGGCGACAAGCTCAAGTATGCACTGCAAATCCATTTAGCCGCATCCAACAACGTTGCTGAGTACGAGGCGCTCATACACGGGTTCCGGCTTGCCAAAGAACTTGGCATCCGCCGGATCTTGTGTTATGGCGACTCGGACTTAGTGGTCCAGCAATCATCTGGCGACTGGGACGCGAAAGACGCAAACATGGCGAGCTACCGTTTCCTCGTGTAGCAACTCAGCGGGTATTTCAAAGGGTGCGAGTTCCTCCATGTGCCAAGAAACGACAACGACCAAGCAGACGCCTTGGCACGAATCGGCTCTACCCGCCAAGCAATACCATCTGGCATCGCCCTTCAACGCCTCCTCAAGCCGTCTGTCAAGCCTTCACCAGAATTAGACTCCATTTTTGTGCCGGCTCCTCCCGAAGACGGCGGATCCGACTCCAGAGCTCCGGTAGACGGAACGGGGAATTTGGCGGATGACTCCAAAGCCGCCACAGTAGAGCCCGGCCCGGGGACTGCGGTGGCGGACTCTAAGATTCCAGAACTCGGCCCAAGGACCGCGCCAATCGGCCTGGGGACTTCATCAAGCCAGCAAGCGGCTGTTGACTCCAACCCGCTGCCTCCCAGCCCAGCCGCCCTCGTCCATGTCGCAGTTCTGGTAGTCAAAGAAATAGCAGCACCCTCATGGGCCCAGCCCATCCTCAAATTCCTGGTGAATGAAGAGCTACCAACTGATGAGACCTCAGCTCGGCAAGTACAATGCCGGGCGACAGCCTATACCATAATCAACAGAGTGCTGGTCAGGCGCAACGTCACTGGTGTCTACCAGCGCTGCGTAGAGCCAGAGCAAGGCCAGGCGATTCTCAAAGACATCCATCAAGGCGAATGCGGCCACCATGCGGCTTCAAGAGCACTCGTCGCCAAAGCCTTTCGGCACGATTTCTTCTGGCCGACGGCCTTGGAAGAGGCCAAGGAGTTGGTCCAAAAATGCAAAGGGTGCCAGAAGTTCAGCTCCAAGCCGCACCAGCCGGCTTCTGCGCTCAAGACCATCCCCATTGCCTGGCCTTTTGTAGTTTGGGGTCTAGACATGGTGGGACCATTCAAGACAGCACGAGGTGGTTTAACTCACCTACTTGTCGCAGTGGACAAGTTCACCAAGTGGGGGTGGAAGTGAAGCCAATTAAGAAACTGAACGGTCTGACAGCTGTGACCTTCATCACCGATATCACAAGTCGGTACGGCATACCACACAGCATCATCACCGACAACGGCACAAATTTTGCCAAAGGCGCCTTGGCCCATTTCTGCGCAACACAGGGCATCCGACTGGACCTAGCGTCCGTCGCCCATCCGCAGTCAAACGGTCAAGTGGAGCGAGCAAACGGCCTCATCCTGTCCGGCATCAAGCCTCGGTTGATCGAGCCTCTAGAGCGCTCGGCTGGCTGCTGGCACGACAAGCTGCCAGCCGTCCTCTGGAGTCTGCGCATGACTCCAAACAAGTCAACCGGCTTCATGCCCTTCTTCCTCGTCTATGGTGCCGAAGCCGTCATCCCAACGGACATAGAGTTTGACTCCCCACGAGTCACCATGTACACCGTGGAGGAAGAAGAAGAAGCACGACAAGACGGCGTCGATTTGCTGGAAGAGGGCTGGCTGTTGGCACTCAGCCGTTCCAGCATCTACCAGCAGAGCCTGCGCCGATACCACAACAGGAAGGTCAGGCCAAGATCTTTCCAAGAAGGCGACCTTGTGCTCCGGCTGATCCAGCGAACAGCCGGCCAGCACAAGCTGTCGGCACCTTGGGAAGGCCCTTTCATCATCAGCAAAGTACTGGGCAACGATTCCTACTACCTGATCGACGCTCAGAAGCTCCGAGCACGCAAGAGGGACGACTCCGGCAAGGAGACAGAGCGGCCATGGAATGCAAATCTCCTCCGAAGATTATACAGTTGATGCAGTATGTACCATGCTACCTTTTGTATTAAAGTACCAAGACTTCGGGCCCCCTGAGACGAGCTCGGGGACTTCCCTCTTTTGTCTGTATGATAAAAATCATGCCTACAAGTATGTTACTCTTTGTCATGCCGCTTGGCCCGGGCTCGACAAGTCGACCCGGGGACTTGCCGCCTTGCACTATGAAATGCTTCCTGCAGCCGGACAAGTAGTGTGTAAACACGTAAACCGTCTTCTGTCAGAAGCTGCAGCTCGCAGAGCGACTGTACGGTGGGCAGAGGTAAGGTAGAATGAGTGTTCGCATGAAAAAGGGTTAAGGGCTCAAAGCATAAAACATAGCTCAAGACGGCTTCCAGCCTTTCTCACAAACCGACTCTCGGATAGTCGAATTGTCATCTTCTATCCAACTTGCTCAAACAATCTTGAAATCGGCTATGTACTTGCTTTCCCAAAGTAGCCTAGCACTTGATCCAGCAACAGCCCGCAGAGCAGCTGTCCGATTGGCAAGGCAGGCAACTAAGAGAAAGCGGCAAAGGAAAAAAGCCAAAAGAACAATGAGCAAGAAAAGATAGATATACATATATTTACATAACATAGGCCTTTGGCCGAATTGTCGAGTAGAGGTTCAAAATACACCCCGCGGGTGGAATTGTGCGAATTAACAAGTTCTTCAAAGACTACTGAAGCAGATAAAATGAAAGATACAGCGGCAGCTTAGGAGGCAGCATACAGATTCGGAGGGTCGGAGGAGGCACCAGCGTCAGGCGCCGGGGCAGCCGGCTGGCTAGTCTCAGCTTGATCACCTCCGGCGGCAGTCGACTCGGTCGCACGCGGCTCGTTGCTGGAGGCGCGGTCGGGCTGAGGCTGGCCGTTTGCTCCGTCTTCTGGTGCCTCCGCCTCACCTCCATCCTCCGCTTCGTCCTCCTCCTCGACGCTGGAGCCAATCACCTCCGCCGAGTCTTCGCCGTAGTTTGGGTTCATCCCAAACCACTCCGGTGGTACCTCCTCACCGTCTTCAGACCGCTCGGGGACGAAGATGCTGGTGTCGGTGTACTCGGCAATCGCCGCAGCATGTTTGACGAGGGCATCTTCCGCAGCCGCCAGCTCCGGCTGGGCCTCCGACCGAAGCGTGGCCAACCGGTCTAGATCCAGCCCCGGGTACCACGCCTTGATGAACTCCAAGGCCCGGCGCGCTCCAGCCCGGGCCGAAGAGCCCTTCCAGGCCTCAAGACGACCAGCCGCGACCTCCAGCCAGTTGGCCGTCAGGCTGGGGGTGCGCGGAGCCTGCACATCCGGCCAAAGGGCGGAAATCGTCTGGGCACCGACGTGCTAGAGCCGGCGCAGCATCCGGTGAGCTGGTCGGAGGTGAGCCTCGATGCTCAGGATGTGCTCGTCAAGAGTTCTGGGGGCATCGGCGGCGATCTTTGCGCCCTCCGCCCTCCGACCTTCACGGTCAGCCTCGATGGCTTGGATGGCGGCCTGCGACTGCCCAGGGAAGAAGTCTGCACAGACACGAAGAAATGAAGAAGCAAGTCAAAAACCAGGAGTCGGCACGATCTAAGTCGGCAGCTCGAAGAAAGAAAATAAAGAGGCTCACCATCAACGATGTCTTCAATCTCATGGAAGCCGGAGGACAGCAGCGCCTCCTTGTCAGACCAGGAGGAGCGCTCACTCGCGAAATCGGCCAAGAGGACGGTTTCCGTCTCCTCCGCCTTCCTCTGCGACTTCACAAGTAGCTCCTTCTGCTCTGCCAACTGAGTGGTCAGCAGATCGCGCTCTATGGCGAGCTTGCTGCAGTCCTCCCCTTTGGCGCGCAGGGCGGAGTTGGCTTCGCTCAGCTGCTGTTGAAGAGCAGCGTTGGCTCCTGAAGGAAAGGAAGAAAGACAACAGTCGTCAATAAAGTAGGTCGCCGGGGAGATCCGGCCCGGCTGCTCAGCAGCCGGCCCGAATCTCGGGGACTACAGCCCGCGGGTGCGCTAGCGCGCCCCCGTAGAGAAAAAAAAGGGGGACTTACTCCAGCTCTCCACCAACTCGGCGGTCCGCTTGCCCAGCTCTTCAACATTACGGTTGAAGGCAGTGACGCGGAGGTTGTGGTAATCCTGCGACAAGCATTTCAGACAAAGTTAGTACCCAGAAGTTCATCAATTGGAGTTCCGGGCTGCCTGCTCAGCAGCCGGCCCGAAACTCGGGGACTACACCCAGTGGGTGCGATGGCGCGCCCCCACAGAGAGGAGCAAGAAAACAAAGACCAAAGGAAAAAAAACATACCCGGACGGCTGCCCGCGACGCTAGGAACGCCTTGGTACAACTCTGGAGAGCGTCGCCCTTAGAACGGAGCTTCGCCTGGACGTCCAGGAGCGCCCAGTTCAGCGGCCCTGTGCCGCCTCCTCGCACCCACCCAACAGGTGCGGCGCTCGTCGCTTCGGCGTCTGGGGCCGCCGAGCTGGCGGTGCCGGCTTCCAGGGGGCGGGGTGCCGAAGTCGCCTTCTCCAGACGACGAGGCGTTGGCGAGCCGACTTGGAGGAGTAGCCTCGCCACGGCCTCATCTTCGGTCGGCGGCACCGGAGGGTCCGCTGGCTGCTCACCTTGCGCGCCTTCAGACGGCGGCGGAGGCGGCGGCGGAACATGCGCGTCCAGAGTAGAGGGGTCACCGCCTTCCCTCTCCTCGACGAGGTTCTCCCCGCCGGCTTCTCCAGTTGGCCCTGTGAACTCCGGAGGTGGCGGCGCAGAGTTCAGCGGGGTGACGAGCAAGGCCGACTGGCGGCGTGCGGCTTCCTCAGCCTGCTGCTTCACCGCAGCGGCGGCTTTGGCCTCCGCTAGTTTTTTCTTAGCGGAGGCCTCCGCCCTGTCGGCCTCCGCCTTCTCCAGGCGGAGGGCCTCTTCTTCGTTGCGCCTCTCCTGCGCATTCCGCTCCGTCATCTCCCGGAGGTCAGCAGTGGGGTCAATCCGCCGAGTGGTGGCGGACGTCTCCGCTGACCCCATGATGGAGGCGGCGGCGATCTGCTCAAGAGAGCAGGGAGCCCTGAAAAAAGAGGGGCAAGCAGAGACTCAGACAAATCACGAAGAAAGAATAAAACTTTGAAGACAGAATACTTACGCGGAGACCAACGACAGCTTCTTCACTTCCTTACGGAAGCGGATGGCCTTCGCGGCTGCCTCGTCCCGCCGGGTCGCCACAGCCGAGCCCTTGGGCTTCTTCGGCCAACTGCCGGACAAGGTCGGCACGGCCCTGCGCTTCTTCCCGCCGCCTAGAGCGCCTGGCGTGGCAGAAGAGCCCGCGCCAGGCTGGCTGGCTCCTGGCCGATGGCGAGGGGAGACTTCTCCCTCGGCGCTGTCTTCAGGCCAGTTGGCAAAGGTAGCCGAAGGCCTGAAGTTGCCTGCTGTCCCTCCTCCTCCCTCGGCGTCATCTTCCAGAGCCGCCGCCCCCAGATCGGGGTCGTCGACGTCGCTCTCCGCCCGGTCAGCGACAACCTCATGGGCCGGCCCCAAGGTGCCGGCTGGTGGATGAAGAAGGGGATTCTAACCAAAGCCGACTGGTCAAAACAAAACTCGGCAAGAAGAAGACAATCTAAAGAAAGAAAAGAAAGGCGACTCACCACGGGCGGGGGGTTGGCGCGGGAGTACGGCTCCTTGCCAAATCGCCAGTCCTCCAGGAGCCTGCTGTCTGAGAGGTAGTTCACCATGAAGGCCACCTCTTCGTGAGGCATGTCCTTGGTGCACATCCGACTCGGGTCGCGGTGCCCGCTCATCTGGCATATCATGTGAGGGCGGCCTTGGAGTGGGAGGACTCGGCGCGAGACGAAGGCGGCCAGCAGGTCCGGACCAGTCAGACCCTCCGACTGCGTCAGCACTCGGAGTCGCGTGAGGGCGCCGGCTCCCGCAGGCATCAGCGACTTGGCCCGGTACAACCAGTTGGGCAGTCTCTCAGCCGGCGGGCCGGCTTCGAAAGCCGGCAGATTGACCCAGTCACCCCTCGTGGCGACGTTCCTGACGTAGAAGTAGGATCTCTGCCACATCTTCACCGACTTTATCAGCGAGATGGAGGGGAAGGGGTTGTCGGCTCCTGACCTTCACACGGCGATGAAGGCGCCGCATTGAGCCGGCACGCCTGCGGCCTGGGTACCGATCTTGGAGAAGAAGAACTCCCCCCAGAGCTCAGGGTGGGGAGGACTCCGAGGAAGCCTTCGCACAAGGCCATGAAGGCAGACAGCAGCACCACTGTGTTGGGGGTGAAGTGGTGCGGCCGGAGGCCGTAGAACTCCAAGAAAGACCGGAAAAAGCTGCTCGCCGGCAGCCCCAGCCCGCGCAGGCAGTGCGAGCGGAAGATGACCCGCTCGCCCTCCTGCGGGGCGGGGGAAATCTCCCCCTCCGGCACAAGACGCACCTGCACGCGATCCTCGCCGGGAAGCCGACGGGTCCGGCGGAGGAACTCGATGTGGTCTTCATGAACCTCGGAACCGTCCCAGGTGCCGGAACGCACTGGGGAAGGCGCGGCAGCGGAGGAAGAACTCATCGCAAGCTGTCGCCGTGGCGTTCGCCGGAGCTAGGGCGTGCGGCGGAGCGAAGAAGAGAAGAGGAAGGAGGAGTGCGAGGAGCGGCAAGGAGGAAGAGAGCGAGGAGTAGTGGGAAGGAGGGGCGCGCTTGCCCCCCTCTTCCCCCTACTTATAGCCCTGTGGGCTGCGAAGCCGAGGGGGTGGACGTGGGGATTTATTGCGCCCACATCCCCACGACCCCCACGATCCACGTAAAGTTACTGCACGCAGTAACTCCACGGGAATCCCAACCGTCCACCGGGGCCGCAGCGGATCCGCTCGGGCGCCGAGGCGCGGTAGTGGCGGGCCCCGCCCATGGGCCTGTCCCGTTGCACGCGTGGGCTGGCAGGACGGCCTAGCCATGTGCCTTCGCGTGATAGGCCAAGAACGGGCGGCGGCCTGGAGGCTTAGATAGCACGCCACTTAAAATCCTGCCGCGACATTCAAAATACCAGGCAAGTCGAAATTGAGTGAAGTCTGAGTTGAGCAAGTCCGACTCCTTCTAGATGGCCCAGCAAAAGTCAATCAAGACCATGTGTTGAGCACCCGGAAAGAGAAACTGCTGAGGCTTCTCGGCCGATCGTCCGTGGCGCCTCACCAGCTTCGGGGATTACTGTCGAAGTAATGGGCCACGGGTAGGCCAACCCGAGTCCCATAACCTTTCAAGACATCGGGGCAGGCTGCACCCCTCAAGACCCTAGGGCGAAGAGCCGTCTCCTGAGGAGTCAACGGCAGGGCGGCCGACTGTCCGCTCACGGCCAAGTTCCAAGGACGACTTCCAGAGAAGCCGGCTTTGGGGAGTCGGCCGACGACTCCAGCAAACCCATGACCTCATCAAAGGGGACGGGGCAGAGGCATGGCTACAGTGAAGCCCACTCCCGCCCCTTACCAAGGGCAGGCATGGCCACAGCACGCCGTACCCGGGAAGATCTCCGTGCGGCGTGGCACTGTTGCCCGGCCGGCCCTGACATCAGCACCACAGTACCAAGTCCTGCACCCACGACGGCTTGTCTATACGGCCTGGAGTCAGCGGGGCCCACCTGTCTGCGAGACCTCGGGAGACGGCGGCAGAACCGCCAGTCGGACCCGTCGGGAGTCGGCTGAGCCCTCCCTCTGGGCCCACGCGCCATTAATCAAGATGAGATGGGGAGTGTCCACAGTGATCGCCCGGTAGGCGGCGGGGCTGTTGCCACGACCCCATGACCAAGCATGCGTCATCAGAAGCACGGCTACAGTAATCAGCGGCCGGCAAGACCCACCCGCGGCGGACGCGGCCTGTCGGCTCCGTACCAGACCAGTCGACGGGGCCCACCAGTCGGGCGGAGAAGTCGGAGGTCGGAGGCACTGACGGCTGGGCCCGCACCCAGTCGAATTACCATTGTACCCCTGGGGGGTAGGCCTATATAACCTCCCAGGGCACCCATGCAAGGGGTTGGATCCCAGTAGTTCTAGACCATACCAGATAGAAGGAGAGAGGTAGCCTTGCCCTCTTCTACCACCAGAAACAGCTCAAGGAGCCACCGTGTAAACACTTGGCCATAGTGATCATGCGGAGACCCCGCAGAGCAGCAGTAGGGGTATTATCTCCCCGGAGAGCCCCGGAGCTGGGTAAGATTCGCCGGCGTGCATGTCTTCGCCTCATCCCGTTTCCAAGCACCGGCGACGTTCTACTCGCCCCCACCATGATAAGCCATCCGTTGGCATATGTCGCACCAAACCCCCGACAGGACGGCGGCAGCAGCCTGAACCTGCTATACAGTGCGGAAAATGGGCATAGATCCCTCGAGGATTAAGCCCACCAAAATGACCTTTAAAGGCGTAATACCAGTGTAGAGGCCAACTGTACAGGCTCAGTCACAATTGAAGTGGTCTTTGGATCTCTGGATAATTTCTGAAGCGAGGAGTTAATCTTCGACATAGTCCCATTCCGCAATGGCTATCACGCACTGCTCGGGCGAACCGCATTCGCCAAGTTCAATGCGGTACCGCACTACGCATACCTTAAGCTCAAGATGCCAGGCCCTCGAGGAGTAATTACAGTCAATGGAAACACCAAACACTCCCTCTGAACGGAGGAGCACATGGCGGCCCTTGCAGCGGAAGTACAAAGCAGCCTCTCCAGGCAGTTCTCCAGTCCGGCCATTAAACCTATGGACACCGTCAAGCGCGCCCGGAGTAACCTACAACAAGACCACCTGGCACATTCTGAGCAGGCGTAACAATGCGGCCCCAACCCTCGCAAAAATGCGACACCAGTGCTTCGCGTACATAACTACGCTTTAGAAATACCATGGGTACAGGGGGAGGGGCACCATCATGGCACGCCCGAAACACGGCTTAAACCGCACCAGGGGCTGCCAATTTTTTAAATTTCTCTTACTTTCAGGACTCCATTCTTCGGAAGGCCTGTTCGGCAGTTCAATTGCCGCACAAAAGATGTAAGAACCAGGGAAGCAGACAAGCCATGCCGCATTACGGAACTCCCAGGTGGTCTCTATCACGAGCAGTATACCTGTTTCGCATACCATTCCGCAGCCTGCCCCTGGAACAGACATGTTAAATAGTCCAACCTTTTTCTTATCGCATTATTTGTATCGTTCTGCTTTGATCGCAGCCCTTTTTAATAAGCAATGCATAGCTTTTGTCTATGTTCCTTAACGACATGTTGCACCCGTACACTTTGGTACAGCCAAAATATGCCAGGGGCTCTATTACCCCTCAATATGGTGTGAGAAGTCCGAACACTTTAACAAGTGCGGCACCCCGAATTTATAGCATTATATGCATCGGCTCCGAATCATGTCTTGGGTCAATAGTTGGGTTTGCCAGGCTCCAATGTTTTGGTGCCTTACGTTCTGCTATGCCGGCTAAGCTAGCACTAGGAGAACTACTGCGATTGTGCCCCAGTTGAGCTGGGTCAAGCACCTCCGTAGAGAAAGCTAAAATTGACTCTCATGATGAAGCGAGAGCTGGTCGCTGTTCGAGAGGTTTTTCGAGCCCCTAAAGACTTATGCCGCTTAGAGCGAGGAGTCGGCTCTGTCCGGCCAAGGCGTGGATAGCGCCCTGACCCCGGTCTTCCGAATACCAGGGGCTTCGCCGAAATATGAAATTATAGAATTCTATGGCTAAGTCAGAGTGTTCACGCATTATAGTCCGATTGCCTTGTTCGTTGTGCTGAGCGCCTCCCTCGAAGGACCCAAACATAGGAAAAAGAGCACTCAGGTTTATCCCCGAACACCCCAGCACTAGCGGCACGGGGGCAGAAGCCGACGACTCGCCATCTCTCAGAATTGATAAAGAGCCACACAGAAGGTAATATTTTAAATTCCAACAGCATTGCTTAGCGCATATGAACAAGTTTTCAGCGCACAGGACAAAACGAGCGAGTTTTACTCAAAAATTACATCCCTGGAACATTCATCCGCCATCAGGCGGGCACCCTTCAGAACATCCTTATAATAATTCTCGGGCTTGCGATGCTCTTTCCCCGGCGGTGGCCCATCCTTCACAAGCTTCTGAGCATGCAGCTTGCCCCAGTGCACCTTAGCACGGGCAAGGGCCCTACGGGAACCTTCAATACAGACGGAGCGCTTGATGACTTCGAGCCTTGGACAGGCCCCCACCAGCCGCCGCACCAGCCCGAAATAGCTCCCAGGCAGAGCCTCTCCAGGCCACAACCGAATTATGAGGCCCTTCATGGCCTGTTCGGCCGCCTTGTGGAGCTCGACCAGTTGCGTCAGCTGGTCGCTCAGGGGCACGGGGTGTCCAGCCTCAGCATACTGAGACCAGAACACCTTCTTTGTCGAGCGGCCCTCCTCGGCTCGATAGAATGCGGCGGCATCTGACACGCTACGGGGAAGATCTGCAAATGCTCCTGGAGAGCTCCGGATTCGGGTAAGTAACAAGTAACTCACGTTTATGTATTTGCTTTGCATAAAGAATGCCTTACCCACTGCTATCTTTTTCACCGCATCCAACTCCTGGAGGGTCTTCTGGGATTTGGCCTTGGCAGACTTGGCATTTTCAATAGCCACCGCGAGCTCGGACGCTCGCGTCTTTGAGTCAAGCTCCAAACTCTCATGTTTTTTATGAGAGACTGGAGCTCTTGCCGCACCTTGCCAACCTGGGCCTCATACTTCTCCCGCTCGGTGCGCTCCATGGCCGCCCTCTTCTCGGCCTCGAGCAGCGCTTGCTTAAGGGTCGCCACCTCAGACGTGGCCCCTACAATAGCCACGATAATCCTATCATTTTTTGCAATTGCACCTTTTTTATATATATTTAAACAAGGTATTTCTTACCTTCCTTGTCCTCGAGCTGCTTCTTGGCACGCCCGAGCTCTTGCTCGGACTGCTCGAGGTTCTGCTTTAGCGTGTCCACTTCCGTAGTCAGTGCGGTGGACGCCAGCAGAGAAGCCTGCATACGCATATTGACTCCTTTTTGTTAGACTCCTGCGAATTTTATTTGATCCTCTATTCGGCTTTTCTTCCCGAATGCCAAACAGAGCATCAGGGGCTACTGTCTATGCGGTAATATTATTTACACATTCTTTACTTACCTCAAAGCCTCTTAAAAGGCTAGCACAAGCTTCAGTCAGTCCGTTCTTGGCGGACTGAACCTTCTAGACCACCGCACACATAATGGTGTGGTGCTCCTCGTTGATGGAGGCGCCTTTGAGCACCTCCAACAGATTGTCCGACGCCTCCAGTTGGATGGGGGTCACCGGCACGGTGGGCTTGCTCCTCTTGGAAGGAGGTCGCCCGCCGGACTCTGGAACCTTTGAAGGTTCCCGAGCGATGTCCGGCCTTGAGCCGGACTTGGAGCCCTAGGGGGTTTTATCCCCTTTACTCCTGGAGTCCGGGAGGTCGCCTTGCAGCGCCTCCAGGCCCACCTCCTCCTGGCTTGGAACCTGTTGGGACAACACTTCGGCGTCGTCCGTAGGGCGGGGGAGGAAGCCGTCGAAAGAGAATTCACATCCGACGAGTCCAATGAACCGCTCGACGACGTGTCGAGCCGGTCTTTGGGTGGGCTGCATAAACATATTCGACATAAGGGAAAGCCGTGCAATAAAGGAATACTATGAATTACTCTGGTATCCGGATACTTACGATTTCGCCAGGGGCTTGGCCCTGAGCGGCCACTCCTCTCCGCCGTCGTCGGCGTTGGTGGAGTAGTCCGGAGGAAGGGTTTTCCCCTTCTTGGACCCTTCGGCCTCCCCAGTGAGGGTGGCCTTCCTTTTCTTCTCTCCCCCCACTGGAGGGGGAGAGGTATCTTCTTCCTCCTCCTCGTTTTCATGGGAGGAATGCGCCTTGGAGCCGTCGGATGATCAACCTGACACCTCCTGGCGCCGGGCACTTTTTCGAGTCCCCGTGGCCGTCTTCGTGGCCTTCTTCTCTGGCACCACATAGGGTGCCGGAACCAGCAGCTTCGCCAAGCGGGCATCGGCTGGGTCTTTGGGCAAAGGAGCCGGACAGTCGATCTGTCCTGACTTCGCCTGCCAATCCTGTCAAAGCTAAGGGAGCTTAGATCCCCCATAGAGTTAAACTATCAAAAACTAATACCCTGTAAAAGGTACAAACAACTTACCGCGCTAGCGTGACGCTGCACGCTGAATCCGCGATCCTCGGTAGCGGATGCAGGAGCCTCGGTGCCCTTGAAAAGCACCTTCCAGGCATCTTCGTACATCGTGTCGAAGAGCCTGCTCAGAGTTCGGTGCTGCGCCGGGTTGAACTCCCATAGATTGAAGGCCCGTTGTTGACACGGGAGGATCTAGCGGATGAGCATAACCTGGACTACGTTGACAAGCTTGAGCTGCTTGTTCACCAGGGTTTGGATGCATGTTTGCAGTCCAGTCACCTCTCCTTTGCTGCCCCACGACCGGCCCGTCTCTTTCCAGGACGTGAGCCGCGTTGGGGGTCCGGACCGGAACTCGGGGGCTGCGACCCACTCAAGGTTGCACGACTCGGTGATGTAAAACCACCCCGATGGCCACCCCTTCAGGGTCTCCCCAAAGGAGCCCTCGAGCCATAAGACGTTGGGCATCTTGCCCACCATGGCGCCTCCGCACTCCGCCTGGTTGCCACGCACCACCTTCGGCTTGACATTGAAAGTCTTGAGCCATAGGCCGAAATGGGGGCAGATGCGGAGGAAAGCCTCGAACATGAGGATAAATGCCGAGATGTTGAGGATGATGTTTGGGGCCAGATCATGGAAATCCAGGCCGTTGTAGAACATGAGTTCCCGGACGAATGGGTGGATAGGAAAGCCCAGTCCGCGGAGGAAGTGGGGAAGGAACACTACCCTCTCATGGGGCCATGGAGTGGGGAGGAGCTGCCCCTCTTCGGGAAGCCGGTACGCGATGTCGTTAGACAAGTATCCGGCCTTCCTCGGTTTTTTGATGTGTCCCTCTGTGACGGAGGAGACCATCCACTTGCCTCCCGCTCCGGACATGGCTGGAGAAGGTTGAGGTGGGGAGTGCGGACTTGGGCGCTGGAGCTCGAGTGCGTGAAAATGGATAGGCAAAGGAGGAAGAAGGCATAGGTGAAAAGGTGGATCCTTATCCCCTTATATGTGTGGACGCAACTACGTGTCCCCACCAGCCTGCTAAAAATCGCTTATCTCCAAGCGCCGTAATCAATGGTGCAGTTGGGTTACCCATGCCCGTATTGATGAGAATCCCGGAATAAGGGGACACGATCTCTGCTTTAACAAGACGTGCCAAGGAAACCGCCTCGCATGCCACGCTGAGGTGGGATAATAAAACGATTCGAATAAAGACTTGGCCGTGGTGTTGTCATGCTACGGAATACGTCAGCAGATTAGATTGGTGTGAACATTATTCTCTCTATGGCAATATGTGGAAATTTATTTTGCAGAGCCGGACACTATTCTTTGTGTTCAAAATCTTCTATGAAGTACTTGGAGGAGGAACCCGCCTTGCAACGCCAAAGACAAACTGCGCGCAGGACTCGTCGTCATTGAAGCCTGGTTCAGGGGCTACTAAGGGAGTCCTGGATTAGGGGGTGTCTGGATGGCCGGACTATACCTTCAGCCGGACTCCTGGACTGTGAAGATACAATATTGAAGACTTTGTCCCGTGTCCGGAAGGGACTTTCAATGGCGTGGAAGGCAAGCTTGGCGATACGGATATGTAGATCTCCTACCATTGTAACCGACTTTGTGTAACCCTAACCCTCTCCGGTGTCTATATAAACCGGAGGGTTTTAGTCCGTAGGACAACATACAGAACAACAATCATACCATAGGCTAGCTTATAGGGTTTAGCCTCTCCGAACTCATGGTAGATCTACTCTTGTACTACCCATATCATCAATATTAATAAAGCAGGACGTAGGGTTTTACCTCCATCAAGAGGGCCCGAACCTGGGTAAAACTTCGTGTCCGTTGCCTCCTGTTACCATCTGGGCTAGACGCACAGTTCGGGACCCCCTACCCGAGATCCGCCGGTTTTGACACGGACAGGGGCGTTGACCATCTCAGTATCTGGGGTCGCATCGGTGGTTGCCTCCATCTTCTTGGAGCTCTCTGTCTCGTGGGGATCAGCCTCCCGCGTCTGCTCCAATATCAGCAGATCTTTGCCTGGTTCTCCTTGGTCCATCATGAAACTGACGAATACTAGGAGATCACTGAAAGGAAAACACAATCGCAATGACAATGAAACAAAAAAGAGAGTGAGGATCGGTTACTGCTTTGCAAAAGTTCTTTTTTTCCTCTAAACGAAAATATACCAACATCACGGATCCGCTTACCTTCCCTTTGTTCGGAGAGAAGAACAGTGGTAGATGCAAGTGTTGCCTTTCTTGAATACAGTGAGGGAGAAAGCGATTGAGCGAAGAGTGAAATGATGGTTGCTTCGTCCGTCAAACTTAGACTACGGGGAGGTGGAGTTTTGTGATATGACGACTCGTTATTGCCGCGCTACGACCGGGGTGACTCTCCGCCTGCATACTGCCTTCTAATTTGGTGGATGGCATTTGGGCCCGCGTGCTGCATGGCCCGCATGTCAGTGAACAAAAGTATAACGACATTCAGTAGAGGGAGACGTTTCAATGACCTAGGAGGAGCCATAAGCGGTAGAGTGTCTCCAATGTACTAGTAGTAATTGTTTTTCTGGGTAGCTGTAGAGTGTCTCCACTGTACTAGTAGTAATTGTTTCTCGGGTCCCAAGACAAAACAGCCCATCCACACTAGTAAATAGTAAAATCAATTCAAAAGCCCATATATTTACTGAATGAGAGGCGCTACCCACACCCAGCACACCCCCCCCCAAAAACATGGGTGCTCTTCTTCCTCCTCGCTCCCACCCACCTCACGTTAGCTCGCTCCACTCGTACCCCCGAATTCCTCACCTCACTCCTACAGAAAACCCCAGCTCCCCTTCTTCCTCACTCCTACAGAAAACCCCCAGCTCCCCCTCTTCTTCGCTCGCACTACAACTAGGCTCGTCATTCGTTACTCTGCTCAAATCCGTGAGCACGACGTGACGCCCTCGAGGAAAATGGAGTCGGCTGACCCCAGCGCCAAGAAGATGAGGCTCTTGCCAGCAGCAACGCCAGTTGTAGATCCCGCACCAGGTAGCGCGGGGAGAAGCGGCGACCCCGCCCCCACCAGATCCCAGGAACCCGTAGAATCTCGGGTGGACCGCATCAGCGATCTCCCGGACGCCATCCTTGGGGAGATCATCTCACTTCTCCCCACCAAGGATTGCTACTGCACCCAAGTCCTCTCAATTCGGTGGCACCCTCTATGGCGCGCCGTTCCCCTTAATCTCGACTGTCATCAGCTATCTCTCTTCAATGATTTTGAAATCCCCAGAGCCATCATCTCCTCCCACCAGGGCTCCGTTCAAAGCTTCTGCATCCCGTCATGCTACCTGAGCAAGCATACCATGCCCTGCATGGTGGACGCCTGGCTGGAATCCCCTGAATTCACAGAACTACGGTTGCTTGAGTTCTACTATTCCCCTGGAAATCACATACCACATACCGAACGCCATGAATTTGTGCCCTCAGCACCGATGTCCATCTCGGGGTTTTCATACTCTCTCCACACCGCCACCTTTGCGTAGTGCTACCTACCAGACAATCTGGTACTAAACCTTTGACTCCCATTTCTCAAGAAACTTTCACTTGTGTGGGTTCGTATACCGGAGGCCTCATTACACAGCATCATCCACTCCAGTTGCCCTGCGCTGGAGTGCTTGGTGCTTGTTTTCACAGTTAGAATCGGTTGTCTCCAAATAAAGTCGCCTAACCTTGTAAGAATTGGAATTTCTTTTGATGGAAGGCAGCTCATCATCCAAGATGCCCCTTCACTTCAAAGGTTGATCCTTGATTCTAGTTATTCACCGTTGCAAATAGCTGTCCTCTCTGCGCCTAAACTGGAGACCTTGGGTGTAATACATGATCTCTGTGCTCATTTCAATATGGTGTTTGGCTCCATAGTTCTTCAGGTACTTTATATTATCATCTACACTTGTAACCATAAGCTGCATTTTAAATTTCTGCGCATAATTTATATATCATCTTGGAGTACACATTTTGTACTAATATTATGTTCTATGCTCAATGAAGAGTTTCTCCATGGATGGCCTATCAATGTTGCTGGATTCTGTCAAGATCTTATATATCCAAATGAATAGTTTTGACCTGAACAAGATTATTGGCTTGCTGCAATGCTTTCCATGTCTGGAGAAGTTGTATATAAAGGTGATAATTTTACGCACATTGGAAGCCCGCATATAGTGTAGTAGCATTAACCGTTCAGCTGTTGCTCTTTCGACACTCTTCTCTTAGACCTTAACTGTTTTCAATCTTCATGTCTATTTAGGCAACAGGACAGGGTAAGAAAGTTATAACCAATCGGTGGATTTGTAAGCATTGGGATTTTCTCACTTCTCATGAGATTCGATTGAAGACAATAACGCTAGAACGATATGTAGCCAACCGTGCAAACACAAGATTTGTCACATTCTTCCTGCTGAATGCGAGGTTACTATTGTCCATCAGGCTTAAGTTTATCAGCAGCATGGTTTTGACGGATGGGTATGTCGAAGAGCAAAAAAAGGAGTTTCAGGTGGGCAAAAGAGCTTCTGAACGTGCCGGGCTTCTATTTACAACATATTGTGGTCATAATCCAGTAAATTTTACGACCCAGGATGTTCATTCTATGGACCTGACCGATCCATTTGACTGTAACTGCCAAAAACAGTGCTGGAGTTAGATGTTGTTGCCCTTTTCAATCTGGTTTTTTTGTTAACCTGATGAACAATTCACCCTCGTGCTTTTGTACAGTTTGTAAGCTGGAGTTAGATGTTCCTGCCCTTTTCAACTCGGCTGTGACTGTCATATTTTCTTTGAAACAAGGCAAATGGCTTGCCATTCGTTTAATTTAGAGTGAAATATTATAACAAATCCAAACGAAGGGAAATAACATCACTCTTGCTGGCTGCTTGAGCTCACTGTGCATCACAGAAGCCAAGTGATTAGCCCCCACCAGCACCCACAAACTTATTTCGAACTAGCACATCAAATGGGCTGTAAATTTTCAGAGGAAAGGCTGCATGACCATGACAGTTTGGATTCTGACATTTGGGACCCGCGAGGAAATAGCCTATCCAAGGTGGTGTCGACTTACTAGCCAGTCAACAAACGATTCTGCCTACCAGCCGTTGGATTGACATCCAACATCTGTCGTGTATCTTCTATCTCTTGTCTTCTTCTTCCTCCAATCGCCGAAACCAAACCACGCCATTGGCTCCGCCTGCTCCCACCTCCCATGGCTGGCTGCGCCTCCGCCGCCCTACTGTATGTACCCTCCAACATTGGCCAGTCCCTCCCTCTATTCCCCCACACGTCCTGTTATTCTCCGGCGACGTCAGCCGAACACGCACCCGCGCCCGAACCAGTCAACCCTCGTACTCCCCTCCATCTGTGACTGGACCGGCGCATCTTCAACGGCTCCTGTTCGTTCCGTCCGAGGCCTCACCGTCGTCCTCCGCCTTGCGGCCTTGGTTCGCTCGCCGTGCGTGGTGCACCGCCCTCTTGCGTTGTCAACAGCGTCAACAATCGAGAGGAAAAAGGAGATGATTGTATGTGGAGAGGATGACAGTAGGGACCCATCAGCGTCATGGCAGTATGCAAGCAAGTGCCTCAATAGTACAAGCCCAAAAATATGGTTCCTCCTAACGGTTGGACATCTGGGGCTCACGCCATTGTCAACGTAGTCAATAAACGAGAGAACTACACTACGAGCGGCTGACACCAGGGACCCAGCAAGTCGCGCAATTTTTTTTGAGGAACAAGCAGTTGTTATTTATACTAGTTTCAGCGACGGATCAAGGTAACAACGGGGCTGTGCGGGGGCTGTGGCCCGTCTAGCCAGGTTTTTTTATGTTTACCACATCATGAGCCCAGTTGTGTTTTCTTCTTGCTTAAAATGGCTAGCCCAGTTCTATTTTTTTTAAGAAATACCCAAACAAGGCCTACTTGCTTTATCAGCCCTGTTGGGCTGCAAATCTTTCAAGACGAGGAGAGTTTCATTCGGTTTGCCCAGAAATGGGCTGTACATTTTTAAAACACATCAAACCGGGAATTAGTTTCAAATTTTTTTTCATTACAAGATCTTAAATTCCATTGATTTTTATGCATGGACAATTATTTGGATTTTATATTTATATAAATTATTTTTCAAAATAGTTTGAATGTGAATCGATATTTCTGGATTAAAAACAGTTGACCGCACCGAAATATGCAAAATTTCGTATGCTTTTTAACCATGGCCACAATATGGGGTGTGATGCTAACAAAAAGAAGATAGGCTCCAAAAAATTCTTAAGAATTAGCAAATGGGATGTACATTATTAGAAATAATGGCAGATGGGTTGTATGCTGTTTTCCCCAGATTTGAGGCTGACTTGTGCGCCTACTATAGGTTGAAGCGTATGCTTTCATAAAAAAAGGTTGACGCACATGCAACGCCCTGTCAACTTAGTCAACACACGAGAGTAGTGACTGTTGCATGTCCATCCAACAGCTGTCGTGCTTCTTCAATCTCTGCTCTTCATGCTCAAGCCGCTGAAACAAGCGCCGGCGGGACTGCCTGCTCCCTCCTCCCGCGGCCGGCTATGCTTCCGCGCAGGCCTCACGGCCCCACCGTACTCCCATCGCTGGCCTAGCCATCCCTCTACTCAGACACACATGCTGTTATTCTCCGGCGATGGCAGACGAACCAGTAAACCCTCATACTCCTCCGTGTGGGAAACAACTGCCGAGTATTCCCTGGCTCCATGCCGTTCCCTTCCTAGGCCTCACCGTCGTCCACCGCCCTGGTGCTCTCGGTGCGGCCTGGTCAACGTGGTCAATGAACGACATCCGTCAGAAGTGGATTGTACGTGGAGAGGCTGACAGCTGGGTCCATGGCCGCACGCAAGGAAATGCCTCCTTATTATGCGCAAAATAATGATTCCTCCACTTGATAGCTAGGACCCACAGGAAGGGCCTTTGTATTTCGTGAAAAAAACGTTCCCCCCACTGACAGGTCGGACCCACCAGCTATATCTTCGCACGCAAGGAAGTGCCTCCTTATTACGCCCAAAAAAATAAATACCCCCCTGCTAGCTAGGACCCACCATATTGTTGGGCTGACTTGTGGGCCTACTAAGTTGACAGGGACGGAGAGCTTTGTCAACTTAATCAATACTCCAGCGACCGTATGATGTCCATCCAACGGCCATAGTGCTTCTTCAACCTCTGGTCTTCTTGCTCCAGCCGCCCAAAGCAGCGCCGGTCGTGCCGCACGCTCCTGCCTCCCATGGCCAGCTGTGCTACCGCGGAGGCCTCACCACCCCCATACTACTCCCACCACTGGCCAGGCCATCCCTCCGCTCACCCACACCCCATGTTATTCTGCGGCGACGGCAGCCTCACAACGCAGCCGAACCAGTGAACGCCCGTACTCCTCTCCGCGTGGGCATCCACTGCCGCGTCTTGCACGGCTCCGCGTCGTCCCCTTCCTAGGCCTCGCCGTCGTCCACCGCCGTGGTGCTCTCGATGCGGCATGGTCAATGTGGTCAATGACCGACTTCCATCGGAAGAGTACTGTACATGGAGAGGCTGACAGCTGGGTCCATGGCAGCCGCAAGGAAGTGCCTCCTTATTACGCGGAAAATAATTATTCCTCCTCCTGATAGCGGGGACCCACCGGACGGGCCACCAGTATTTTGCGAAAAAATCGTTTCCCCCTGACTGCTGGGACCCATCGGACGGGACACCGTATTTCACAAAAAAATGTTCCCCCCGCTGTAAGCTCGGACCCACCAGAAGTGCCTCCTTATTACGCACAAAAAAATGAATACTCCCCCGGCTAGCAGAGACCCACCATGCTAGGAGGCTGACTTGTGGGCCTACTAAGTTGACGGGGACGAAGGGCTTTGTCAACTTAGTCAATATGAACGATTCTAGCTCCAGTGACCGTACGATATTCATCCAACGGCCGTAGTGCTTCTTCAACCTCTGGTCTTCTTGCTCCAGCCTCCCAAAGCAGCGCCGGTCGTGCTGCAAGCTCCTGCCTCCCGTGGCCGGCTGTGCTGCCGCAGAGGCCTCACCGCCCCCTACTATTCCCACCGCTGGCCAGGCCCTGCGGCGACGGCAGCCTCACACCGCAGCCAAAGCAGTGAACCCTCGTAGTCCTCTCCGCGCGGGCTTCCACTGCCGCGTCGTCCCCTTCCTAGGCCTCGCCGTCATCCACCGCCGTGGTGCTCTCCGTGCGGCGTGGTCAACGTGGTCAAGGAATGACTTCCATCGGAAGAGTACTGTACGTGGAGAGGCTGACAGCTGGGTCCACGGCCACAGCCCAGTTTTTTTGTGATTTGCCAAGTAAGTCGCTTTGTCAGGCCTGTTGGGCTGCAAATCTTTCAAGATGAGGAGAGCTTTCATTCGGCTAGCCGAGAAAATGGCCCATCAGTAATGAGAAATGGGTTGTACATTTTTAAAACACATCAAACCGGCAATTAGTTTCAAATATCTTTTTTTTCATTTCAAGATTTTAAATTACATTAATTTTTATGCGTGGAGAATTTGTTGGATTTTATATTGATACACATTTATTTTTAAAATCAGTTTGAATGTGAGTCGAAATTTCGGGATTAAAAACAGTTCAGACCGCACCGAAATATGCAAAATTTCGTATAATTTTTTAACCGTTGCCACAATATGGGCTGTAATGCTAACACAAAGAATATGGGCTCCAAAAAAACCTTAAGAATTAGCAAGTGGGCTGTAAATTATTAGAAATAATGGCAGATGAGTTGTATGCTGTTTTCCATAGATTTGAGGCTTTCCTAAAAAAAAGGTTGACACACAAACACTGACTGTTGGATGTCCATCCAACGGCCGTCGTGCTTCTTCAATCTCTGCTCTTCCTGCTCCAGCCGCTCAAACAAGCGCCGGCAGGACTGCCTCCTCCCTCCTCCTTGCAGCCGGTTGTGCTGCCGCGCAGGCCTCACCGCCCGACCGTACTCCCATCGCTGGCCTAGCCATCCCTCTACTGACCCACACCTGTTGTTATTCTCCGGCAACGGCAGACGAACCAGTAAACCCTCGTACAGTCGTACTCCCCTCCATGTGGGAAACAACTGCCGAGTCTTCCCTGCCTCCGTGTCGTCCCCTTCCTAGGCCTCGCCGTCGTCCACCGCCTTGGTGCTCTCGGCGCGGCATGGTCAACATGGTCAAGGAACAACTTCCATCGGACGTGGACTGTACGTGGAGAGGCTGACAGCTGGGTCCACGGCCACAGCAAGGAAGTGCCTCCTTATTACGCGGAAAATAATGATTCCTCCACCTGACAGCTGGGACCCACCGGACGGGCCACTGTATTTCGCGAAAAAATGTTTTCCCCTGATAGCTGGGACCTACCAGCTACATCTTCGCATGCAAGGAAGTGCGTCTGGGCAAAAAAACGATTCGCCCCCTGACTGCTGGGACCCACCAGCCACATCTTCGCAGGCAAGGAAGTGCCTGACAGTCGGGACCCACCTGGTCGAAGCGTACGTAGCGTTGTCATTCTGGTCGCGAACGTGTACGTACATACTGGTCGATGTAGACGCGCGCACGTGTCGTAGTAGAGGCGCGCACGTAGCATGTACACGTATGTACAGTGGCCAGGGTGCAAGAAAGAAAATACGGCCACGTATGTGTACATACGGGCGGGGTCTCGAACGCCTACTCGCGCATACGTACGGCCAGGGCTCGTGTACATGGCTGGGTCGGAACGGAGAAACAACGTCGTCGTTGTGTTCATGGGGAGGCAACGGAATGCGTCGTGTTCATGGGGAGGCAACGGAACGCATGGGAGCCAACCAGCTGGGTCGGAACAGAATGCGTGGTCGTGTTCATCGGGAGGGCTTGGACGGAACAGGCGATGGATACGAGGCCTGGCGTACCGCACAACGGAGGAAACGGACCTCCTACGTTCGGAACGGGGTCCTGTTGATTGGGAGGGGTCTGGCATACCGCAAAACGGAGGAAACGGACCTCCTACGGTCGAAACGGGGGTTCTGTTCATCGGGAGGGGTGTGGCATACCGCAAAACGGATGAAACGGACTTGTGTTGGAGCGCTACGGTCGAAACGGGGGTCCTGTTCATCGGGAGGGCTGTGGCGTACCGCAAAACGGGACTCCACGGGATACTGTTCATCTCCACCGTCGACCCCCTCCAGCCTCCACGAGCTACTGTTCATCCACCGTCGACCTCCTCCAGCCTCCACCTGCGACTGTTCATCCACAGGCTCCCGTTCATCCAGCCTCCACCGCGCGCTACTCCACCGGCTTCTGTTCAACCAGCCCTCTCCACGGGCTCCTGTTCAACCACCCCTCCACGGGCTACTATTCATTCTGCCCTCCACCGTCTACTGTTCATCCTGCCCTCCACGGGTTGGTCCTGTTCATCCAGCCCTCCACGGGGTCCTGTTCATCCAGCCCCAACCGGCTTGATCGATCGGGGTCCTGTTCATCCAGAGGCAACACCACGGGGTCCTGTTCATCCACCCCCACCGGGAACTGTTCATCCAACCACCTCCACCCCCCCGCAAGGCTCACTGTTCATCCAGAGGCAGCATCGATCGACTTCAGTTAGCAGCAGCAGCGAAGGAATCGCTCGATCGGGTTCAGTTAACAGCCATCGATCGATCGCTCGGGTTCAGTAACGCGTAGTCTACAGTGCAATCGCTCGGGTTCAGTTAGAGCCCAACGCCTCACTCGGGTTCAGTTAGAGCCAACGCCTCGCACACACGCGCGTACGTGTACGAGAGAAACGCGCATCGCTCGGCCCCCGACCTCCCACCGTAACCGGGAACTCACCGAAATTTTCCTCGCTCTCGCTTCTACCACAGTTTTTTCCATCATGGACGGCCCAAGGAATGTCATGCAGCTGTGTCTCCGGCCCACCCAGGAAGAAAAGCCCATTTTCTGTCATGATTTTTTGTCATAGAAGTAGGAGCCCACCACACCTATGATGATACCGGATTTTGTCACAATTATCGTCATAGAAGTGTCATATGTATGACAGAAATTTTTTTCGTTCGGCCCAAAATGTCACGATGTGTCTTTTTTTGTAGTGTCCCTGTAGCGGTAGTACCGCAGGCACCAGCAGTAGTACCATACTTCGGTGCGGTAGTGCCGCAGGAGCCCACGGTAGTACCGCTCCTCCGGAGCCGTAGTACCGTTGTCCCCAGGCCAAGTGCCGCTTCTTCGCGGTAGTAGGGGCAGATGTAATTTTTTACATCCGCGCCTCCGCGGTAGTACCGCACCCCGTGCGCGGTAGTACCGCGCGCGGCCTGGTTCAGCTGCCAGGCAGTAGTACTGCTCCTCAGCGGTAGTACTGTGTCGGATTTTTGCATCGTCTGTTTTCTAGCGAAAGTAGGCACGGATGTATTTTTATTCATCCGCGCTCTTCCTAGGCTAGGAGTTTCCTGCCTTGCAGTAGTACCGCAAGGGGGAGCGGTAGTACCACACCTGTGGCAGTACCGCCCTCAGCCCTTGTGCTACAGATCTGTCCTAGCTCCTGCTGCTGCTGCGGTAGTACCATGGTCCCTCACGGTAGTGCCACATGGCCTTGCGGTAGTACCGCTGGTCAGGGGCGGAAGTACCGCATGGCCTTACGGTAGTACCACTGGTCAGGGGCGGTAGTACGGCAAGTCACGGGCTAGTTAGGTGGATAACGGTTGGATTTTGTCCAGAACTTTATAAGGGGTATCTTCTTCCTCTAGTTGACCACCTCTTCCAACCCTAAGCTCCATTGTTGCTCCAAGCTCCATTTTCACCCGATCTCACTCCCTAGCCAATCAAACTTGTTGATTTGCTCAGCAGTGGTTGAGAAGGCCCCGATCTACACTTCCACCAAGAGAAATTTGATCCCCCCCACTAATCCCTTACGGATCTTGTTACTCTTGGGTGTTTGAGCACCCTAGACGGTTGAGGTCACCGCAGAGCCATAGTCCATTGTGGTGAAGCTTCATGGTGTCGTTGGGAGCCTCCAATTAAGTTGTGGAGATTGCCCCAACCTTGTTTGTAAAGGTTCGGTTGCCGCCTCCAAGGGCACCAATAGTGGAATCACGGCATCTCGCATTGTGTGAGGGCGTGAGGAGAATACGGTGGCCCTAGTGGCATCTTGGGGAGCATTGTGCCTCCACACCGCTCCAATAGAGACGTACTTTCCTTCAAAGGGAAGGAACTTCGGTAACACATCCTCGTCTCCACCGGCTCCACTCTTGGTTATCTCGTGCCTTTACTTGTGCAAGCTTATTTGTGATATATCTCTTGCTTGCTTGTGTACTTATCATTGTTGCATCATATAAGTTGCTCACTTAGTTGCATATCTAGACAACCTACTTTGATGCAAAGTTTAAATTGTTAAAGAAAAGCTAAAAATTGTTAGTTGCGTATTCACCCCCCTCTAGTCAACTATATCGATCCTTTCAATTGGTATCAGAGCCTCATCTCTTTATTAAGGACTTTACCATCCGAAGAGTATGGTTGACATCGTAGAAGGTGAGGAGGAGCACTCCGGTGCAAATCCAGTATCTTCTATGAGGGATGGGGGAACCGCGGTCTCTCGTGAGGAGTTCAATGTGTCTTTGGACACATTGAAAACCTCCATGACGACTGAGGTCAAAGGCATGCTTAATGAATTCTTAGAAGGGCTTAAACTTTCCACCGCACCGTTGAAAGTGGGTGATCCCACCAACAAGGTGACGGATGCTACCTCCGACAAGGGGGAAGCTACTAGTGGTAAAAGTGGCACCGACATCTTTGCCCATGTGGAACCTCCAATTGTCTATGGTGGACCTCTCCCTTCCACTCATTTGAATCATGCCGGCCCGGCCCCTAAGATTGAGAAGAATGTAGAATTTGATTCTTGGGTATATCGCTTTAAGCGTCATTTAAATCACATGAACACTAACCTTTGGAGAATCATTGAAGTAGTTTTCTATCCGCATGACCGAAGCAACTTCACTCCTAGAGAAGCTGTGGATAATAAATTCAATGAGAATGTTCTCTTCATCATTCAAGAAGCTATCCCACCCGAAGACCTTCCTCATCTCCGGCCCTACTCCTTGGCCAAAGATGCATGGCGCCAAGTGGTTTCCCTCTACCGGGGAAGCGCAAGCATTCAACACTCCAACTATGAAGTGGTGCAAGATGAAACCGATGAGTTTGCAATGAAAGAAGATGAAGAACCTTGTGAGCTCTATCGGAGGGTAACCAAACTTGCGGTCTTGATCTGAGATCATGGAAGCAAGGACATGGATGACAATTGGATCAAGCGCAAATTCCTCAAGGCAATGATGCCCTACCACAAAGCCATGTCCTCCGTCATTCGTCAAAGGCCGAACTTCCACACCTTGTCCTCAAGTGATGTGTTGGATGAGTTCGTTGCTATGAGCATCTTGGACAAGACCGCCGACAATGCGGTACTTCGCTCTCAAAGAGTAAAGAAACCCAACCCTGCTCTAAAGGCCAAGGTTAGTATGGAGGAAGAGGATGAAGAGGAAGAAGATGAGAGCAACCTCGAAGATACGAAGTATGCCTATCATGAACACATGGCCCTTGCTTCAAGGCAATTTTGGAGCAAGAAGATCTCAAGGCCCAACTTCAACAAGAACAATTCAAGTGGCGCAAAGGGCAAGCAACGAGTGAGGACTTGTTTCAATTGTGGCAATGTAAGCCACTTTGTTGCAGAGTGCCCTTATGAGAAGAGGGAAGACAATGGTGGCAAGCTCATCCGAAAGGACAAGGCCAAGTCGTTCCCCAACAAGAGCAACTTCACCAAGAAGACTCCTCCCAAGGCATTGGTGGTACAAGAAGAGTACAATGAGGATGATGATGATGATGAAGATGGTGAGTCGGTTGCCATGGCCACCGTTGCCATTGCGATGACTCCACGGGTGTCTCTCTTCGACTCACCCAATGAGAGCATCGCCGCCAAGTGCCTCATGGCTAAAGCCACCAACAAGGTAACCCACAACATCAAAACTACCATCATTAATCATCCTTCTTCGACGGATAGCATTGATGAACATGAGGGAACTAATGTGGAGGTGAATGTGTTTGAGGCCTTTATGGGTAAACTCAAGGGTAAATCCAAGAAGAGCTTTGTTGCTCTCTTGGAACAACTTGGTGAAGCCAATGACATGATCGAGGCTCACGAAGATACCATCTCTAAGATGATGGGGCATAGTCGTGACTATGCCGATGAGATTCCGGATCTTTCCAATGCTCTTGAGGAAGAGCGTGGTCTTAGTTTGGCTCTTGAGGAGTCTCACAACGATGATCATGCTAAATTAAAGAAAGATCTTGATCATGCTCTTGTTGTTTCTCGTGTGCTAAACTCCGAGAAGGCAAAGCTTGGGGTTGATCTTGCTAGACTCAAAGAGGAGTTTGACATTCTCGACAAGGCTCACACAGTCTTGAAGGGTGTTCATGCTACCCTCAAGGAGTCTCATGATCAACTCCAAGTGAAGCTAACCAAGGAGAAAGCCACATTTCCTCGTATGGTCTTAATTGATAATGCAAATGCTACTAACCCTTGTTGTGAGCATGTGCATCTTATTGAGGAGAATGTTAAGTTGAAGGAGCAATTTGAGAAAGGCCTTGTGTCATGCATACAAGGTGAGAAGAACCTAAACAACCTTTTGAGAAATCAAAAGGAAGTTGTGGCCAAGGAGGGGATTGGGTTCGCACCCAAGCCCAAGAACAAGAAGAAGGATAACAAGACCAAACGACCTCCACCTCTCAAGAAAACTTTTGTGAAGGAGGGAGAGAGTGCTTCCAAGGAGAAGAAGAACAATGCAAAGGGTGGCGGTGTCAAAAAGGGCAATGCCACCCCTCCCAACAAAGCCGACGACTTTAATCCTTCTTATGTGTTATGTCGTGCTAGTGATGGGCATGTTTATGCCAAATTTGTTGGTTCTCCTCATGAGTACATTGAATGGTCTATTTGGGTTCCTAAGACCCTTGTTACTAACATCAAAGGACCCATTACAAAATGGGTACCTAAAACCGAGCATTGATCTCTTGTAGGTGTTTGCTTCCAGTGGGGGATCATGGTTGCTCGATAGTGGAGCTACAAATCATATGACCGGAAGCAAGGACTTGGTGGTGGACGTGCACAAGATTCCATCTATGCCCACCAATGTCGAGTGGGGTGATGCCTCATCTTCTAAGGTATTGGGACTTGGCAAGGTTGTCATCTCTCATGATCTCATGATCGAGAAGGTCATGCTTGTTGAGTCCCTTGCATACAATTTACTTTCCGTCCGTCAACTTGCAATCATGGGCTTTGCCACTTTCTTTGATATTGATACCGTGGCCCTCTTGTGGAGCAAGACTCTTAAAGTAGCCTTTGTTGGGCATGTCGAGAACGGTCTATATGTGATTAACTTTTCAGAGCGACCCACTAAGACCGTGACATGCCTAATGGCTAAAGTTGATGTGCGATGGCTTTGGCATCGCCGTTTAGCCCATGTCAATATGAGATCTTTGCAAAGTCTTCTCAAGGGGGACCATGTTCGTGGACTAACAAATGTTAGTTTTGCTAAAGATTATGCTTGCAGTGCTTGTATCAAAGGAAAGCTTCATGAGAAGGCTCACCCTCCCACGACTATCATTTACTTGAAGAGGCCTTTGGAGCTCCTTCACTTGGATCTCTTTGGGCCTTCATCCTTTGATAGTCTTGGGGGTAGGAAGTATTGCTTGGTGATTATGGATGACTATTCAAGATATACTAGGGTGTATTTCTTCAAGAGGAAGAGCGAGACCCAACAAACGGTCATTGACTTTGCAAATGAAGTACAACGTCAACACAATGCAAAGATCTTGACAATAAGAAGTGACAACGGCGCCGAGTTCAAGAACTACACCTTGGATGAGTTTCTTAGTGACGAGGGGATCAAGCATCAATATTCCGCACCCTACACCCCTCAACAAAACGGTGTTGCAGAGAGGAAGAACCGGACGTTGATAGATGCGGCAAGGACCATGATGGCGGAGTTCAAGTCTCCATACAACTTTTGGGCCAAAGCCATCAACACCGCGTGTCATGCATCCAATCGGCTCTACCTCCGCAAGGCCTTGAACAAGACTCCATATGAGATACTCACCGATAACAATCCCAACCTCAAGTACTTTCGGGTGTTCGGGTGTAAGTGTTTCATTCTCAAGAAAGGTGTTCGGTTTTCTAAATTTGAGGCTAGAGCTTATGAGGGCATATTTGTTGGTTATGCTACAAACTCTCATGCTTACCGTGTCCTTAATAAATCCACGAGACTTATTGAGGAGACGTGTAACGTGGAGTTTGATGAGAATAACGGCTCCCAAGTGGAGCAACTTGTGATGTAGGTGATGAAATTCCTCCTCAAGCCATAAGAAGAATGGGTGTTGGTTTTATCCTACCCATTGAGGAACCCCTTGTGGTCGAAGGATAAGGACAATGCTCCACTCAAGTGGAGCCATCACCAACCCAAGGCCCACACGCTTCCAAAGAACAAAGTGAAGGCCCTCATCCTCAGGAACAAGACCAAGGGCAAGATCATGCTCAAGACGGTGTTGACACACCAAGTTATGTCCAAGGTCAAGTTCTCTCCTCCGAGCAAGTTCAAGATCAAGAACAAGCTCAATACGTCACTCAAGATGATCAAGTGACCGCTCCTCAACTCACCACCTAGGAGGAATTGGAGAGTCGTGCCTCCAAGATTGCTTCCAAGCTCTCCACCAAGGGTCATCTCATGAAGAATGTACTTGGAAGCACTCAAAAGGGGGTAAGCACTCGTAGAAAATTGGCAAACTATTGTGAACATCACGTGTTTGTCTCTTGTGTTGAACCCCAAAAGGTATATGAAGCACTCGAAGATCCAGATTGGCTTAATGCCATGCATGAAGAACTCAACAACTTCGAGTACAACAAGATGTGGAGATTCGTGCCAAGGCCAACGGGGAACTACAATGTCATTGGAACCAAGTGGATATTTAAGAACAAGCAAGATGCTCATGGGACCATCATTCGCAACAAGGCAATATTGGTGGCACAAGGCTACTCCCAAGTCGAGGGTATCGACTATGGTGAAACCTTTGCTCCCGTTGCTCGCCTTGAATCCATTCGCTTGTTGATTGCTTATGCTTCTCATCACAACTTTAAGTTGCAACAAATGGATGTGAAGAGTGCTTTTCTTAATGGTCCTATTAATGAGTTGGTCTATGTCAAGCAACCCCCCGGGTTCAAGGGTCCCTACTTTCCCGATCATGTGTATCAACTCGATAAGGCACTCTATGGGCTTAAACAAGCCCCACGTGCGTGGTATGACCACCTTACCGAGTTGTTACAAGATCGTGGGTTTGAAGTGGGCTAATCGACCCCACACTTTTTATTAAGAAGGTCAAAGGGGAGTTGTTTGTATGCCAACTATATGTTGATGACATTATCTTTGGTTCCCCTAACAAAGCTTTCAATGAGGAATTCGCCGCTCTCATGACCTCAAAGTTCAAGATGTCTTCCATGGGAGAGTTGAAGTTCTTTCTAGGGTTCGAAGTGAAGGAAAGAAGAGAAGGAAACTTCATCAACCAAGCCAAATACACTCAAGACATGCTCAAGAGATTCAAGCTAAGTGATGTCAAGCCGGCTTCCACTCCAATGCCCACCAAGTGCCAACTTGACATCGTTCCCAATGGTAAAGCGGTGGATCAAAAGGTATACCGCTCCATGATTGGATCCTTGCTTTACCTTTGTGCATCTAGACCGGATATCATGTTGAGTATGGGAATTTGTGCATGGTTTCAAGCCGCACCTAAGGAAAGTCACTTTGTGGCGGTCAAGCGAATCTTTCAATATTTGGCTCATACCCCAAACTTTGGCTTATGGTACCCAAGAGGAGAAAACTTCAAGCTTGTAGGGTATTCGGACTCCGATTGGGCGAGAGACAAAGTGGATAGGAAGTCCACTTCCGGAGGGTGCCAATTCCTTGGTTGCTCTTTGGTAAGTTAGTCTTCCAAAATGCAAAGTTGTGTGTCTCTCTCGTCCACCGAAGCGGAGTATGTAGCGGCCGATAGTTGTTGTGCACAACTCTTATGGATGAGGCAAACTTTAAAGGATTACGGTGTCATTTGTGACAAAGTGCCCCTTTGGTGTGACAATGAAAGTGCCATCAAGATTTCTCTCAACCCGGTGCAACACTTCAAGACGAAGCATATTGAGATTCGGTATCACTTCATCCGGGATCACATTAGGCGAGGGTCTCAAGGTTGTGTCTTGTTGTCTCTTGCCTTTCTTTCTTTGTGTTGAGCGTGTTCTTGTGGTGTCTTGTTGGGTTGAAGATTCGGTGCGAAGACCTCTTTTTCTTGTTTGAAACATGCAACTTCTTGAGCCCGCAGTAGTACCGCGGCCAGCCACAGTACTACCGCGTATGGGGTGCACGGTACTACCGCACCTAGAGCGGCAGTAATTTTTTACTGCCGCCTAGGAGAGCGGTACTACCGCTCAGGTGCGGTACTTCCGCCGAGTGGTACTACAACAATGAAGCGTGGTACTACCACACTGACGAGCGCGTGGGGGGTTATGACTCGGGCAGGGGAGTTCCAACTCCCCATACCCATTCACTTGTCTCTCTCCCCACCGTCTCTCTCGCTCGCTGAAGAACGACACCGAAGGTCCTCGCCGGATCTCCGTCTTCGGCCACTCTCCTCGGATTCCGACCGGTGGGATCGTTCCCCACCACTTCCTCTTGCCATGGAACAAGGTTTCTCCCCAAATCCCTCTCTTTCTTGGTTGTTCTTTCGCTTCTAGGTTTTTGGGGAGATGCGTGTTGTTCTTGCGATTTTAGGCCAAATCTTTGCAAGAGTAGGGTGTAGGAGAGTTATGTTGCATAGAAATTATACTTGATATGTTGTCCCGTGGTAGATTTGATCAACCGTAGTACCGTCATGGTTTTGCGGTTCTTCTCAGATTCAAAAGTGGTTCGGATCTGACGCGGTGCGGTACTACCGCGCCTCTTGTGCAGTACTACCGCTAGTCCAGTGCGGTACTACCGCATGTTCTGTGGCACTAAGCTCTTACTACTGCTCCAAGCCAAGGTACTACCGTGACCTCACACGGTACTACCGCGACTAGGAGCGGTAATAAAATTTTAGTACCGCACGACCTGGCAGTACTACCGTTTGGTGTCCAATCTCTCTCATGGCAATTACCATGTATGCTTTCTACTTGTTTCTCTTGTTTTTCTAAGGTCTTTGCATTGATTCTTCTCGCTCTTTGTGTGTGTTTTCTCTTGTTTCTTAGGTGGTGGCGCTCGCTGTTCCAATCCCAGTCGTGACATTGGCTCCAAGTGACTGTGCAATCATCAAGATGAAGCACCAGAGGGCTCCAGTGCCCCCAAGCGCAATGTCCAGACCACCGCTAGCAAGAATAAGGAACCCGCTAAGGGCATGGACGAGATTTTCGCTTCGCTGAGTACGTCCATCGCCGGAAGATCAACCCTTATGTGAATGCTCGTGCTATCATCAGAGGCTGTGAATTGTTTTGGACCAAGCAGCAGACTCTCTTTTATCTGGATGTAATAAAGAACAAGCAAAATACCTACGTGGATGTCAAGTGGATAGACATGAATCACTTGAGGAAGGACAAGTTTCGTGAGTACTTTGGAGAAGCTCTGGATTTGGTGGAGCAGTTCGGTATTGAACATGTGATCTCTTTCCATCTTGACTATGACCCTGAGCTTATCTGTCAGTTCTTTGCCTCAGTTTACTTTCACCCTAGGGAGGGGCGGAGGATGACCTAGATGACCAATGGCCGTCAGTTGACTGCTACCTAGAAGGAGTTCATGGATCTGCTCCAAGTTCATGCCAATCCTGAGTCTGCTAGCAAGAACAAGATACAACCGTTCTATGTTGAGAAGGTGCTTCCCAGTGGCAAGTCGACATGGGTGCTGAACTCCTTTCTAGATATCATGTATCACATCTTATGCAACTCTCTGTTCCCTCGCATTGGCGACAAGGATAAGGTTCACGCCTATCTGGTGGATATGATGCTCCTGTGCGAGGAGGCACGTGCGTCTCAGACTCAGCCACTTGATGTCTCACACATCATGTGGTGTGAGCTTCGGTTTGCGGTGTTCAACCGCAAGGTACCTATCTATGGACCATACCAGTTTCTGTTGATCTCCAAGACTTGGGAGAAGTTGTACCCTGGTGATGAGTTCCTTGCTCTAGACTGGATTCGGCATGAGCCATCAGTCTCTGTGTCAAGCCCAACTGGGCCGACACTACTACTCGTGCTGAGGCGTCTACTGCTAGGAGGGATGTTGATGAGGAGGAGGCTGGAGCAGAGGATGTTGCTGAGGACCGTGCTGCTAGGTCTCCCCATCCTTCCTCTGAGTCCTCGTGGGCCAAGAAGTTGAAGGACAAGATGAAGACTCTTTTCTGCATGCAAGCAAAGGGGCAGTACAGGACTCACGTGGCATCCAAGGAGAGTCGCCGCCACGACAAGAAGATTATGAGGGTCTTTGGAGAGGACGTCTCTGGCGGTTCTGAGGAGGTCATCACGCTAGAGGCTGCATGGATGGCGAAGCAAGGCTACAAGTGGACTGATTCTGAGGAGGACATCGAGGAGACCGTCCCCGTCGCCGAGACTGACGAGGAGGATGAGGAGAGTTGGGATGATTTCTCTGCCTGAGCCACCCCTTGCGTGTAGGTGTCCTCTCTGCCTTTTTGGCATCTCGATGCCAAAGGGGGAGAGAGTGTAGGGATTTACGTGCTTGCAAGTTGTGTGTCGTGTTTGGTGTGTTTGCTTTGTCGTTTGGACCTCATTTTCTTTGGTTTGGTTTGTGCCTTTGAGACTTATCCTTCATATGGTGTAAGACATATGCACTCTATCCTATCTTAGTGAGCTTATGATTGTGCTACTTATGTTATGCTCGTATTTGCTATCTTGTCTAGTGTTAGCCTTACTATTGCAAGATATGCCTTGTCTCTAAAATATAGGGGGAGTTTTGATCCTAGTATGTGTGCCGTGCAGTCCAAAGCACCCATCTAGTTTGCACACATCTAGGGGGAGCCCGTCTATATTCTAGAGAGGAGGGGTTTGCGTTTGCTCAATATTATTTCCCTTTGTGCAAATCCCGTATTGTCACCAATCCACCAAAAAGGGGGAGATTGTAAGGGCATATTTATCCCTAAGGTGTTTTGCTGATTGATGAAAATGCCTTTGCGGACTAATCGTGTGCCTTGAGTTTCCTAGATGTTTCATCGCTAGGCACAAGACGGTTTCGTGCCCCTCGAAGACTATTGAAGACGGCGTTTTTCTACGTTTCTTTTTGGTGGATTTGAGTCGTAGGAAAGCCATACTATTAAGAGGGGGTCCGCGTCGGAAAGGTTCGGGTGGAATCATCACGTACACGTTTTCTTCCTTGTCTCCACATTTCCCATACACATTGGAGCATCCTCCGTTTATCCTCTTTGCTTTGTCCTGGTTGGTGATGTTCGGCTTGCGGTAGTACTGCTCCCTGGAGCGGTAGTACCGCAGGCACCAGTGGTAGTACTGTACTTTGGCACGGTAGTACCGCAGGAGCCCACGGTAGTACCGCTCCTCCGGAGCCATAGTACCACGGCCCCTAGGCCAAGTGCCGCTTCTTCGCGGTAGTAGGGGCGGATGTAATTTTTTACATCCGTGCGCGGCCTGGCTCGGCTATCAGGCGGTAGTACTGCTCCTCATTGGTAGTACTGTGTCGGATTTTTGCATCGTCTATTTTCTAGCGGAAGTAGGCACGGATGTATTTTTATTCATCCGTGCTCTTCCCAGGCTAGGAGTTTCCTGCCTTGCGGTAGTACCGCAAGGGGGAGCGGTAGTACCACGCCTGCGGTAGTACCGCCCTCAGCCCTTGTGCTACAGGTCTGTCCTAGCTCGTGCCGCTGCTGCAGTAGTACCGCGGTCCCTCACGGTAGTGCCGCATGGCCTTGCGGTAGTACCGCTGGTCAGGGGCGGAAGTACCGCATCGACTTACGGTAGTACCGCTGGTCAGGGGCGGTAGTACCGCAAGTCGCGGGCTGGTTAGGTGGATAACGATTGGATTTTGTCCACAGCTTTATAAGGGGTGTCTTCTTCCTCTAGTTGACCACCTCTTCCAACCCTAAGCTCCATTGTTGCTCCAAGCTCCATTTTCGCCCGATCTCACTCCCTATCCAATCAAACTTGTTAATTTGCTCGGGAGTGGTTGAGAAGACCCCGATCTACACTTCCACCAAGAGAAATTTGATTCCCCCCACTAATCCCTTGCGGATCTTATTACTCTTGGGTGTTTGAGCACCCTAGATGGTTGAGGTCACCGCGGAGCCATAGTCCATTGTGGTGAAGCTTCTTGGTGTCGTTGGGAACCTCCAATTAAGTTGTGGAGATTGCCCCAACCTTGTTTGTAAAGGTTCGGTCGCCGCCTCCAAGGGCACCAATAGTGGAATCACGGCATCTCGCATTGTGTGAGGGCGTGAGGAGAATACGGTGGCCCTAGTGGCATCTTGGGGAGCATTGTGCCTCCACACCGCTCCAACGGAGACGTACTTCCCTTCAAAGGGAAGGAACTTCGGTAACACATCCTCGTCTCCATCGGCTCCGCTCTTGGTTATCTCGTGCCTTTACTTGTGCAAGCTTATTTGTGATATATCTCTTGCTTGCTTGTGTACTTATCATTGTTGCATCATATAGGTTGCTCACTTAGTTGCATATCTAGACAACCTACTTTAATGCAAAGTTTAAATTGTTAAAGAAAAGCTAAAAATTGTTAGTTGCCTATTCACCCCCCTCTAGTCAACTATATTGATCCTTTCAACAATAGATTGGGAGTTCCGCCGCCAGAAGCCTCCGCAGCCACCGAAAATGAATCTAGACCCATTCCGGCACCCTGCCGGAGGTGGAATCCCTCTCCGGTGGCCATCTTCATCATCCCGGTGCTCTCCATGACGAGGAGGGAGTGGTCCACCCTCGGGGCTGAGGGTATGTACCAGTAGCTATGTGTTTGATCTCTCTCTCTCTCTCTCGTGTTCTTGAGGTGGTACGATCTTGATGTATCGCGAGCTTTGCTATTATAGTTGGATCTTATGATGTTTCTCCCCCTCTACTCTCTTGTAATGGATTGAGTTTTCCCTTTGAAGATATCTTATCGGATTGCGTCAGAACACTTGATTTATGTCTTGCGTGGGATACCCATGGTGACAATGGGGTATTCTATGATCCACTTGATGTATGTTTTGGTGATCAACTTGCGGGTTCCGCCCATGGACCTATGCATAGGAGTTGGCACACGTTTTCGTCTTGACTCTCTGGTAGAATCTTTGGGGCACTTTTTGAGGTTCTATGTGTTGGTTGAATAGATGAATCTGAGATTGTGTGATGCATATCGTATAATCATACCCACGGATACTTGAGGTGACATTGGAGTATCTAGGTGACATTAGGGTTTTGGTTGATTTGTGTCTTAAGGTGTTATTCTAGTACGAACTCTAGGGCTGTTTGTGACACTTATAGGAATAGCCCAATGGATTGATTGGAAAGAATATCTTTGAGGTGGTTTCGTACCCTACCATAATCACTTCATTTGTTCTCCGCTATTAGTGACTTTGGAGTGACTCTTTGTTGCATGTTGAGGGATAGTTATGCGATCCAATTATGTTATTATTGTTGAGAGGACTTGCACTAGTGAAAGTATGAACCCTAGGCCTTGTTTCAACGCATTGCAATACCGTTTGTGCTCACTTTTATCATTAGTTACCTTGCTGTTTTTATATTTTCAGATTACAAAAACCATTATCTACTATCCATATTGCACTTGTATCACCATCTCTTCGCCGAACTAGTGCACCTATACAATTTACCATTGTATTGGGTTTGTTGGGGACACAAGAGACTCTTTGTTATTTGGTTGCAGGGTTGCTTGAGAGAGACTATCTTCATCCTACGCCTCCTACAGATTGATAAACCTTAGGTCATCCACTTGAGGGAAATTTGCTACTGTCCTACAAACCTCTGCACTTGGAGGCCCAACAATGTCTACAAGAAGAAGGTTGTGTAGTAGACATCATACGGCACCTCCGCGATCTGCACACATTCATCTCGGTGACATCCAGCAAACTCACGATCCAGTAGAGCTTCGAGGGAGAATTTCTTCAGCACGACGGCGTGATGATGATGCTACCGGAATAGGGCTTCACCTAAGCACCGCTACGATATGACCGAGGTGGATTATGGTGGAGGGGGGCGCCGCACAGGGCTAAAAGATCAACAGATCAACTTTTGTGTCCATGGGGTGCCCCCCTCCCCCGTATATAAAGGAGTGGAGGTGGGGGAGGGCCGGCCCTCTACTATGGCGCGCCCTGGGAGTCCCACCGGGAGTAGGATTCCCCCCCCCTCCAAGTATTAGGAGTAGGAGAGAAGGAAGGGGAAGAGAGAAGAGAAGGAAGGAGGGGGCGCCGCCCCTCCCCCTAGTCCAATTCAGACTAGGCCTTGGGGGGCGTGCGGCCTGCCCTAGGCAGCCCCTCTCTCCCCCCCCCTAAAGCTCAATAAGGCCCATATACTCCTTGGCGAATTCCCAGAACTCCCCGGTACTCCAATAAATACCCGAACCACTCGGGACCTTTCCGATGTCCAAATATAGCCTTCCAATATATCCATCTTTACGTCTTGAACATTTCGAGACTCCTCGTCATGTCCCTGATCTCATCCGGGACTCCTAACTAACGTTGGTACATCAAAACACATAAACTCATAATACCAATCGTCACTTAATGTTAAGCGTGCGGACCCTACGGGTTCGAAAACTATGTAGACATGAACAAGACTCATCTCCGGTCAATAACCAATAGCGGAACCTAGATGCTCATATTGGCTCCCACATATTCTACGAAGATCTTTATCGGTCAAACCGCATAACAACATACGTTGTTGCCTTTGTCATCGGTATGTTACTTTCCCGAGATTCGATCATCAGTATCTCAATACCTAGTTCAATCTCGTTACCGACAAGTCTCTTTACTCATTCCATAATGCATTATCATGCAACTAACTCATTAGTCACAATGCTTGCAAGGCTTATAGTGATGTGCATTACTGAGACGTCCCAGAGATACCTCCTCGGTACTTGGAGTGACAAATCCTAATCTCGATCTATGCCAACTCAACAAACACCATTGGATACACCTGTAGAGCACCTTTATAATCACCCAGTTACGTTGTGATGTTTGGTAGCACACAAAAGTGTTCCTCCAGTATTCGGGAGTTGCATGATATCATAGTCATAGGAACATTTATAAGTTATGGAGAAAGCAATAGCAACAAACTAAGTGATCATCATGCTAAGCTAACGGATGGGTCAAGTCAATAACATCATTCTCTAATGACGTGATCCCGTTAATCAAATGATAACTCATGTCTATGGTTAGGAAACATAACCATCATTGATTCAACGAGCTAGTCAAGTAGAGGCAAACTAGTGACACTCTGTTTGTCTATGTATTCACATATGTACTAAGTTTCCGGTTAATACAATTCTAGCATGAATAATAAACATTTATCATGATATAAGGAAATATAAATAACAACTTTATTATTGCCTCTAGGGCATATTTCCTTCAGATATGCATGAGGGTACCGAGTCCATCAAGCAATCCAAATTGGATGTGCTTCAAAGTCAACTTGACAAGTTCAAAATGAAGGATGGTGAAGGTATTGCTGAGATGTACTCTAGGCTTGCTCTCATCACAAATGAGATTGCCGGCTTAGGGAGTGAAGAGATGACCGATATATTCATCATCAAGAAGATCCTAAGAGCCTTGGATGTAAAATATGATACCATGTGTACATTGATCCAAATGATGCCCAACTATAAAGATCTCAAATCAACGGAAGTAATTGGAAGAATTGTTGCTCATGAGATGTCACTCAAGGATAAGGAAGAGCTCCACGACAAGACAAGTGGTGCTTACAAAGCCTCATGCGACGCTCCTACATCATCAAGTGAGAAACAAGCCTTCAATGAAGAATTGAGCTTAATGGTGAAGAACTTCAACAAGTTCTACAAGAGTAGAAGCAAAGAAAGAAGTTCCAAGTCAAGGTCCTACAATGACAAAAGATCTTCTAGTCATGAGCGTAATTGCTACAATTGTGGAAGACCCAGACACTACTCCAATGAGTGTACGGCTCTCTACAAAAGAAGAGAAGATTCACCCAAAATGAGAAGTAAAAGAGAAGAATCACCACCAAGAGAGAGGAGGAGTAGAGATTCTCGTTATGAACGAAGAACATCTCGGAGAAGCAAAGATTCGGAAAGGAAGGACAAGTCATCAAGGAGCTACACAAAGCAAATACATCAAGCTCATGTTGGTGAATGGGTATCCAGCTCCGACTCCGACAATCACTCCGAGAGAAGTTATCACTCCGACTCCGAATATACTCAAGATGAAGGTGTTGCCGGTCTAGCACTCGTGTCAACCAACTCCTACGACATATTTGACTCACCAAATGAAGGAATTGGAAGATGCTTCATGGCTAAAGGCCCAAAGGTTTCACATCCTGAGTATGTTGATTTTAATTGTGATGAAGATGATTTGCTAGGTGATGATGATTTACTTGTTGACAACTCTAGTGATGAAAACTATATGATGAAATTGCTATTAATCATGCTAATCAATATAAAATGAATGATGATGATAAGAAGGAGATTGAGCGTCTAACTAAAGAACTAAACACTCTTAAGTTAGCTCATGGAACTACCTTGGAAGATCATCGAGAACTTTTAAAGACTCATGAGAAGCTACGCTTTGAAAAGCTCAACCTTGAGCAAGAGCATGGGTTCTTAAAAGCAATCAATGATGGTCTTTGCAAGAAAAGTTATTCTTACATTGCCAAGCGTTTACTCTTGTCTACTTACATGCCACAAGTAAAATCTAGCAACAAGAGTAAGAAAGATTCTTCTTCTAGCAGTAACAATAATCATGTTAAAACCAACGATGTTGCTTCTAGTAGTTCTCTTGATCCTACTAATGATTATCTTAGCCAAGTTACACTTGAGCAAGAAAATAGCCTATTGAAGGGAATTATAGAGAAAGGTGTTTACAAGAGCCTTGCCGGGAGTAAGCAATTTGAGGAAATTGTACGCAAGCAAGGAAGGCACTAGAAGAATCAAGGTGTTGGTTTTGAACGAATGTTCTGTAACATCCCAAAATTCTAAATTTTGGAATGTTATATTAAATAAATATTTATGAATGTTTGTCTGATTTTTGTGTGACTGATTGTGTGAAATTGAGTGGCATTTGGAAATTTCAGAGGTATTTGAATTTTATTTTGGATTCAACTTGGCATTCGAAATTTATTTCATATACCCATGACAAATACTTGTTTAAAAGTATGAGAGGAGCTAACATGACACTCCAAAAAGTCAGGAGAAATTAATGACAAAAGTTTTTGAATTCAAATTGGAGTTTATTTGGAATTTAAAAAATGTTTTATTTTAGTTTGGATTTTGCCTCTGGAAAAATGTTCACATTGTAGGGTTTATTTTTCTGATTTTATTGATATATATATATATATATATGTCCTATATAAAAATACTATAGTTTTCTCTATATTTAGTTTTCTCTCTCTGTGATTTTTCAAAAAAAAGAAAAAGAAAGGAAAAGAAACCCCCGAGCTGGCCAGGCCAACCGGCCCAGCTAGCCACCTGACGCATCCCAGCAGCGAGCCGAGCCGCAGCCCAGCCGCGCGCACGCCCGAGCCGTCTCCGCTTCAGTCGCCCGACCGAACCCTCCTCTCCCTCTCTCACTGACGCGGGGCCCGCCCACATCTCTTTCCCCTCGCCCACGCCATGCCGCACCAGAGCACGACCACCGCCGCCCGACACCGCGATCTTCTCGGGATCGCGATCCCGCGTCACCCCTCCTCCAAGACCTTGCCCTATATAAACCCTCGGCCTCCTCTCTCGATCCCCTAAAACCCTAACCCGAAACCCACCACGCCCACCTCTCGCCGAACGCATCTCGCCGCCGTCGCCTCGGTTCGCGCCACTCGATGCGCCTGAGAAGCACTCTCTGCCCTCCTAGCATCATCACCCGAACCGCCACCTCCTCCCGCACCTCTTTGACATCCTCTCTCCGCCCAGGGATATCCGGAGTCACCGCCTTGAGCATCACCACCCGTCACCGGAATTGCAGAGCACCAGGAGCCTCGCCGAGCTTGTTCCACTCATCTCCGTCGTCCCCAACCGTAGCAACTGCCACCCTCGACCTCGCCTCACTCCGCCGCATATCCCCGACATCACCACCGTCGCCCCGGACCACCGGAGCTGCTGCGCCGTCGCCACCCGAGCCGCCGTCGTCCATCGTCGCCGTCGAGTCGCTGTAAGCCACCGGAACTCCCCACCACCGTTGGATCGCACATGAACGGCCTAGATTAGATCACACGAAGGGTTAGGTTTATTTGTTTAGATCGGTTTTAGCTCGATCTTTTCCGGTATAGTTACGGTTTTTTTAATTGATCGAACCGGTCGATTATTCTATTTAGCCACGGGCACATTTTAGTTAGTGTTCGCCTGAGTGTTAGATAGGCCCAGTAGCGCTTGTGTTATTTTTTAGTTTTTGTTTTTAAAACAGAATAGTTCTGTTCTTGTAGAGTCTATATCTTTTAGGTTGTTTATTATTTTTAGTTGATTCTTTTTTTGTTAGTTTACAAATTTCTTGTAGTTTCTGCAGAAAATAGATTCGAGCATGTTTAAGTTTATAAAAATAATTTTATATTAGTTTTAGTCAGATTAGTATTTCTGCTATAAATTGAGTTAGGATTATTTTATTTTACTGATTCTTTTTGTCACTGCTTTGTTTTGACCTTGCCTAGCAATATGATTAATTTGGGTATTTATAGTTTTTATTAAAAATAGTTTTACTCAAAAACAAGCTTTTCTAGTTTTGTTAGCTTGCTGCTGTTTTTGCTGTTTTAATATTTTTTAAAATTTATTTTCACCTTTGTTATATTTTAGTTCAGATTGGTTTCTGTAGTATTAGAGGGTGAACTTTTATTTACAGAAAAATAAAATGTTTTATTTTTTTCTTACTAGTTTTGTTTTAAGCATAATTAGAGTTTTAATTTAGCTTTTTATGTGTTTCCTTTTGCTAGTAAACCTTTACGAAAAATACTTTATGTTAACTTAGTTGATTTAAATTTTATTTTTTTCTGTTAAAGTTATTAGTTTAGTATTTTCTTTGTTAAGTTTTGCTTAGGACAAAACTATTTTTGTAGATAAGGCAAAATGTTTTCCTAGTAGGTTCTTTATAGTTTTCCCCTATTAGTTATTTCGATGTGTTATTTGTTTTGTATTGGGTTTTCTTATTGAGTTTTCTTTTGATTGTTAGATTTACTTGCTAGAATGCTTGCTTATGTGAATGTCATGTTTGTTATTATAGATTTCATCGGAGAGTTGCGTATAGTCCTATCAAGTTATTTTCGATAGCGTTATTATCTTCATCAACTTACCAGGCAAGTTCACTTTGACCATGTTTTCATACCTATGTTTTATTTGCATATAGTAGCACCCTTTCAATAATCCCTCCAGTAGTGATATTGATTTCTTTTAGTTGAGTAGAATGCATGAGGTAGGAAACCATCTCCCTGTTTCAAGCCCGAGACGTTATATAGTTTTAGTGCTATGCTATAGTAGATGGGGTTTGGTATGAGTGCATGAGAGTGGTGTGAAGAAGGAGGACTATACGTCAATGGCGACAACTTCATGATGGCATCGGCAAGGACTGCATCTTCAGTACTCCTCAAGATTTTGAGACTCGAGACAAGAATTCAATACACACTACTTGGTGAAGGACGATTGACGGGCACCATGGAGAAACCAGTGGTTGGCCGGGATGCATGGAGAAGCGCCATGACATCTTGTGGAAAGCTTCACCCAGGCTCAAAGAGACGGAAGAATACTTCATGCCTGGAAGCTTACCTGTGCAATCGTAAGTCACTATGGGCTCTGGCTTGGTTGACCTTAGTGGTGACTCTGGCTGGGACGGTGCTAGCAGATGTAGAACTACGGTAAGATTGGATGAGCACCGGACAGTGGTCAGAGGAACTCTTCGGAAGACCATGTTTTGGTCATCTTGTTCTCAAACACCCTGAAGTGCGAGAACGTAAAAGAGGGATCGAATCTTGCGGGTAAAGTGTGCAAACCTCTGCAGAGGGTTAAAACCTAATCGATTAGCCGTGTCCCCGGTTACGGACAACTTGAGCCTCTGGACTTGGATCTATCTCGAAACTCTCAACACCGGACTGATAAATTAATTGTGGGCAACTTATGATGATTTGGGCTATGAGACATCGGTTGGCGGAACCATGTCATGATAGAAAACTCCATAGTACAGACTCCGGATAATTCCTTTGATGTTGGGAAAATAAAACCAGCTTTTATGCAAACAGAACTCAGATACAGAGCCACAAAGCCATATTGCATATAGTATAGTTTATCATCTGTTTTTCTTACAGTGATCTTGCCCGTACATTCAATGTACTGACCTACACGGCTGTAACATCACATGTTGCAGATATGTTTCTTCCAACGAGTAAGAGTACGGTATAGGGTTACGGTCTACACTCAACCTGCCGATGGCGTTGATGGGACTCCACACCCGATTGATTGTTTCCCCTGAAACCTATAAGGTATATATATCAGTTTTACGTTATTTATACATGTGATTGCACTTTTATATATACATTGATGTACTGTGTGTGCCAGCATACTGATCCAGGGATGGCACAGATACACAGAGGCTTGACCGTCTGAGGTCGGGTCGTTACAGAAATGGTATCAGAGCACATATTGACTGTAGGATGTAACCCTAAAAATCGAAAAGCCCCTAGGACAGGAAATCACTAAAATTTTATTTTCAAAAATATCCCTTACTTCTCATCTTTTCTGGTTTTATCAAATATCCTCTCTTACCTCAAATAGTTAGAATATAACCCTTTCTGTTTTGACCACATGGAGGGTCAACTGAAGCCGCTCCAAGAAGGACAAGATATCCGACAATCGATGACCATTTCATAGTAAAGAGGTTTTCACCATGCATTAGAAGTGTTGACGCTACAACAGTTGAAGACTCCGAAGACATGAAGAACTTGAAGAATCTGAGGAATTACTTGACCCTTAGAAGACCAAACCCCTGTTATATACTTACGTTAGATACAGCGATTTGTGAGTTGTTAACTATTTGATGTTTTTCCAACAACCACAAAAGAAAACCTGTTTCTTCAAAACTATTGTTTGTATTGTGTGTATGCCTCCCCACCTCTCTCTTATCTCACCCTAAAACCCTTGGACCTAGTAGATGATGACTGAAGTTGGACTGGTATTCTCTGGACCGAAAACCCAGCCGGAGGCATAGCTATGGATTCAGAACATGGAGAATCTCTTCGGGAGCAATTTGGTTTCAAGGAAGAATGAAGTGTCGTACGCTCTTCAGTACTTTGAAGGAAGTGCTGCAACATGGTGGCAGATGCATCAAGCTATACATTGATGGAATGGAGCAAAGACTTGGGAAGAATTCAAGAAGACTCTAACAAGATCTCGTCTTATCCGGAAGCACCATGATATCCCAAGAAATAAACCTTGTGCCTGCAAGATTTGCAGAGAAATAGGACACACCCAGGAGGAACACAAGGATGGATGCCCTCATTGTGAGGAGAAACACCCAGCTGAGGAATGCCCAACTAGTCAGTTGACTTGTTTCTTGTGTGAAGGAACCACCCACTACCCAGCCCAGTGTTACATTTACCCCACGGTGCAACAAACTATTCAGAAGCAGGAAGAAGGAATGAAAGAAGCCCTCCGAGAAGTTAGGAAAGACCCTGTGATTAACGAAAGTGTTGAAGACCCTGATGGAGAAAGCCTCAACAGATTTTACTCAAATGCATGTTATTCATGTGGAGAAGGACATTTTCACAGTATTGCACCAAGGAAAGAAAAGAGTATCTGGGATACTTCCCAACAGAAGTAGTGGACTTTGATCCACAGGGAATAGAACGTTTGATCAGAACGAAGAAAACCAGGAAGAGAAACCAAAGACACCCTCAGAACAACCCAATTTCTACAAAGATGGACAAGACTCATATTACCTGTTTTGAATGTAAGGACGTCGGGCATTATGCCAATGATTGTCTCGAAAGGAAGCAAGGAACTCAAGGAGCAGGCACCATCACCAAGAAGCCTCGAGACATGCCGGAAGTTATTTGTTTTCGTTGCAAGGAAGCAGGACATTTTTCTAGGGATTGTTCAAATCATGAGAAAGCTGGAGCTGATGAGTAGTGGAGATGTTGATATCAGTAATAAGGGTACTATGGAAAACACTTTTTCATGAGAATGCGGGGTTGAGTTATGTAATAGATTACTCAGAGATTGTAATAATTCATGACTCACTACTAGGAAAAGGGCTATAGATAGGATTGATACTAATGACGCACCATGGAAGCAGTGCACCACTACTATATACTAATGGCGCACCGGTTGGTGATGCGCCATTAGTGTTGAAGACACTAATGGCACACCAGAAACAGGGTGCGCCACTAGTATTAAATTATTATTTTTCCATTTTTCCATACATACTAATGGCGCATCAGGTCGAAGTGCGCCATTACTAGTTCTAAGTAGTAATGGCGCACCAAGCAGACAGTGCGCCATTACTGTAAAAAAATTATTCTTTTTTTTTTGCAAAACTACTAATGGCGCATCGTTTCACAGTGCGCCATTACTAGTTTAAACTAGTAATGATGCACTATTACCCGGTGCGCCATTAGTATATATATATATTTTACTTTTTTGCAAAACTACTAATGGCGCACCACCTGCAGGTGCGCCATTAGTAACCAGGGTTACTAATGGCGCATTTGCTGGTGGTGCGCCATTAGTAACCTGGGACCCCAACAAGATATTTTGGACAGCCCCACACCTACCCATTCACTTTCCCCGCTTCATTCCCTCCACCTCCTTCTCCAAGCTTTCGGCCATCTCCACCTCCTCACCTCATTTCCACCATAGATTCATCAAAATTAAGTGGTGAAATTACCTTTTTTGATAGGTAAGTAAGGGGAAAGTTATCTTCATGATGTAGATCTACTTTTGTCTCCCTAGCTCGCTCCAACAACGTGCACATGCACTTTTTGTGGCCTAGCTAGATCTATGTATGTTTGTGGTGTTGCATGTGTTTGTGGTGTTGCATATATGTTTGTGTTTGAAGGTACCGGTATTTGAAATGCGATAGTTGCCAATATTTTGCCGGAATGTTTTGATTCATTTCCGTTACGGCGAGAATTTTGGGACTATGCATTCTTTTTGGTCCTATTTTTAGGGAAGGTCATGCCAAAAATTTTCTTGGTTCTAAAATATCGTTTTGCTCTACCCCGCAGGCGACCATGGTCCGCACGATGACTGAAGGCATCGTGAATAGGTTTTTGAGCTCCGCGAAGGCCGAGATGCTTCAAAAGAACGAGACGGAGATAAGATGTCCGTGTCGAAGATGCAAGCTGAAGAGCCTTATTGCGGACCCGAAATCCAGGCAGGTGCGGGACCACCTGCTCTTGCGTGGTTTCATGGATGGCTATCGGTGGCAAGGTGATGAAGATGACTATGAAGTCGTCCATGGGGGCCGGGTAAGAAATGAGGAAGGGCAACAAGACAAGTACGACCGCGGCGAGGGAAGACGAGAAGACGAAGAATCTCCAGGACATGATCACGACGGTGATGCTGTACACAGTCATCATGTAGAAGATGTCGTACATGATGATGAGGAAGATCAAGACGAAGGGCATGATCATGAAGATGAAGATGCCGGAGCAGACGATGATGGAGGCTAGGTGCAGGACCCTCATATTCAAGAGCTGCTTCTCAAGCAGACGGATAACGCAAGAGCTGCCGCCTGAGAGAAAGCCAAGCTGGATCAACTGGAGATAGACGCGGTTACTCCATTGTATGAAGGATTCAGGCCCGAGGATACCCGCCTGAAAGTAACGCTCATGGCTCTGGAGATGAAGGTAAAACACAAAATGACCGACGCATGCTTCAACGAGAACATGTGATTCTGGCACGAACGTCTTTCCAGGGGGAACAAGTGCCCGACCAGTTTCGAGGAGGCGAAGAAAATCGTGTGTCCTCTGGATTTACCGCACGTGAAATACCATGTGTGCATGAACAATTGTATCATTTATCGGGACGAGCACGCGGAGTCTACCATATGTACGGTGTGCGGCGTCACTCAATACAAGAAGAGGAAGAAAGCTCCTCGAAAATCGGTGTGGTACTTTCCGATCACTCCTCGTCTGCATCTGTATTTCGCGGACCCTAAGGTAGCAAAGCTCCTGCATTGGCACGCGGATAGGGAGGAGAAGAAGCGGGAAGATGACGGAAATGATCCGGAGATAAATAAAAAAGACAAGATGTTGAGTCACCCTAAGGATGCGAGCCAGTGGCAAGCGTTGAACTTCAAATACCCAGAATTTGGGAAGGATCCAAGGAACATCGTGCTGGGCGCGAGCACCGATGGAGTCAATCCGTTTGGCAGCCAAAGAAGCACACATAGCACCTAGCCTGTGTTTGTGTGGATGTACAACCTTCCCCCCTGGTTGTGCATGAAGAGGAAGTACATTCACATGAGTATGCTAATTGAAGGGCCGAAACAACCAGGGAACGACATCAATCTGTATCTGGGGCTGCTGAAGGAGGAGCTAGACACGCTGTGGAAAACGCCAACCAATACGTGGGACGCCGCAGAGAAAGAATATTTCCCTATGAGAGCCGCACTTCTCACTACGGTGCACGACTATCTCGGTTACGGATATCTCGCGGGGCAGGTAGTCCATGGATTTTATGGATGCGTAAGGTGCATGGATGACACAACGTATCGCCAGCTAGATAGAGATCCCGGGTCTTCGAAAACCGTGTTCATGGGACATCGAAGGTGGCTTCGCGACGATGACCCGTGGAGGAAACACAAGGATCTGTTCGATGGTGAAACCGAACCCCGAAAACGCCCGTGTACGAGGAGCGGCGAGGAAATAGACGAGCTGTTGAAAAATTGGAAAGACTGCCCACTGCCGGGAAAGAAGCAAAAGGCGCCAGAGCCGGGAAAGAAGCGAAAGGCGCTAGAGCCGCTGCTGAAGGTATGGAAAACGAGGTCTGTTTTCTGGGACTTGCCGTACTGGAAGATCCACCGTGTGCCTCACAACCTTGATGTCATGCATATCACGAAGAACATGTGCAAGAGTCTGCTTGGTACCCTGCTCAACATGCCAGAGAGGACCAAAGATGGGCCGAAAGCAAGGGCAGACTTGAAATCAATGGGCATCAGGCAGGAGCTTCACGCTAATGATGATGATGATGATGATGATGATGATGATGATGAGGCGAAGCAAGACACAGAAAGTCGTCGCAAAGGCAAAAAGGCCAAGAAGACCAGAAATGACTACCCTCCCGCGTGCTTCACTCCAAGTCAGGAGGAGATCGAGCAGTTTTTCACCTGCCTCCTAGGAGTAAAACTTCCTTACGGTTGCACGGGGAAGATAAGCAGATACCTAGACCCAGCGAAGTAGAAGTTCAGCGGGATGAAGTCTCATGACTGTCACGTGCTGATGACGCAGATACTTCTAGTTGCAATCCGTGGGATCATGGACGCGCACGTCCGTGAAACGCTATTTGGCCTATGCAACTTTTTCGACGTCATCTCTCGGAAGTCGATTGGCGTGAGGCAACTCAGAAGGCTACAGGAAGAGATCATGGTGATACTATGCGAGCTTGAGATGTACTTCCCGCCCGCATTCTTCGACGTTATGGTGCATCTTCTGGTCCATATCGTGGAGGATATCATCCAACTCGGGCTGACGTTCCTGCACAGCATGATGCCGTTCGAAAGGATGAATGGTGTCATCAAAGGATACGTTCGCAACATGTCACATCTTGAGGGAAGTATAGCCAGGGGCTTTCTGACCGAAGAGTGCATCTCCTACTGCACGAATTATCTAGGCATCGAGAACCCTGTTGGTCTGCCCGTCAACAGGCACCTCGGCAGGCTCGCTGGATGGGGTCACCGTGAGGGTCGCCGCGAAATGCATGTCGACTTCGAGGGTCAACTCACCGACTTTGAAAGAGCAAACCTAGTCGCACTACAACACATAGACGTGGTCGATCCCTGGGTGGTAGAGCACAAAACCTTTATTGAGAAGACGTACAATGACCGAGGCCAACAGAGGACGGACGGAGATATACTCAAAGAGCACAACTCATGTTTCACGCGTTGGTTCAAGCAGAAGCTTCTGTCGTACCCTTTACATGAAGATTCTTCCGCGGAAGAACAACTCATATTCACCTTGTCACAGGGTGCCGAGCACAACCTGATGACCTATGAGGCATACGATATCAACGGCTACACATTCTACACCGAGGACAAGGACATGAAGAGTGATGGTTATCAGAACTCTGGGGTAACGATGGAATCCTACACCGGTAACGACAAGGACAGATACTACGGAAGGATCGAGGAGATCTGGGAGCTGAGCTATGCTGGAGAGAAGGTCCCGATGTTCCGTGTCAGATGGGCCAAGAGCGTCCTAAAAGAAGACCGGTATTTCACCACCATGGTTATACCCAAAGCCAAATCCAAGACCGCGGGCGCAAACGTCATCGGGAAAAATGAGCCATGGGTACTGGCTTCCCAAGTGGACCAAGCTTCTTCATTACCGACCCGTCAAAGCCCAGTCGTGTTGTCGTGAGGAGAGGCAAAAGGAAGATCATCGGAATGGATGGAGTAGCCAATGAGCAAGACTTCGACAAGTACGGCGACCCGAAGATCGAACATGACGACGACGATGAAGTAGCAGCACACACCACAAGAAGAAGCAGGACCACCCTACCTAAAGGACGTCCGTTCCACAGAAGAACTCCATTTGCGAAAAGAAGGGCAAGAAGATTGTGAACAGATAGCTAGCTAAGATCGATTGTATTTAAATCGTAGTCTTCATTTCTCGATTGTATTTCATGGGCACTTTTTGATATCATGAATATTTTTAAATTTCATGGGCACTTTTTGAATTCATGAGGACACTTGATCTCGATCCCCCTCCATCTCGATCTCGATTCCCCCTCCATCTCGATCCCACCCGCACCCTCCCCTGTTAGCTCCACCGCCGCCGACGACCCACCGCAACCCTCCCCCGCTCCACCGCCGCCGCCAATGATATTTTCAAGTAACAAATTTGAACAGATTTTTTAAAAAATTATTACTATTTTTATAAAAAATATTACTGTTATGATTTAAACAAGTTTGAACATATTTAAACACAAATAAATATCAAAAACAGCATTTAAAATGCATAAAAAAATATTGGGGAGCCTGGGAATCGAACCCAGGACCTCCTGGTGTGTGCTACGTGCTGACCAGTCGGGCTAGTGGGTGGGTTCTGTTGTAGATAGGGTTAGGCTGTAGATATGGTTAGTGGGCTAGATTAAAAGAAAATTCTAATGCCGCACCGAGGGGAGGTGCGCCATTAGAATAGTCGTACTTATGGCGCACCGAGGGGAGGTGCGCCATTAGACCCTCCCCCACTCCACCTACTGCCCTCGCCAGACACTTCGTCCTTCCTCTCCCTCCACCGCGCCGCTCCTCCCTCATCCCTCCCTCCACCGCCGCCGCCGCTGCCCGACCCACGGCGCAGCCGCCCACGCGCCCCCGCCGTCTCCCTCTCCCCTTCCTCCCCTCGAGCGCCGCCTCCCCCTACGTGCGCCGCCTCCCGACCCACGACGCCGACGCCGCGCCTCCTCATCACGCGGCGCTCTTCCTCGCGCTCTCCTCACCAACCACGACGCCGGCCACCTGCTCCTCACCAACCACGACGCGGCCACCTGCTCCGTCGTCTCCGCAGAGGTTACTCCACCTAGCTGCAGCACTCATGCGCTTGGCGGCTAGGGTTTGCCTCCAGCCCCTCCCCCCCATCAACGAGGAGGAGCATCCGGTGCCCTCGTCCTCGAGTTCGTCGACGACGCCGTCCTCCAGCCGCTGCCGCCGCAGCCGCCTTCCTCCTGCCCAGGTACCTCTCCTCCTTCCTCCTTCCTCCCTCTCCTATGTTCCTAGGTTCCTAGGTTCCTAGGTTCAGATTTGTGCACTGTAGATGATGTTCCACTGTGAACTTACTGATGATGACAGATTTGTGAACTTACTGATGATGACAGGAGATTTGTGCACAAACTAAAGTGCACAAATCTCCATGATGGATTAGGTAATGTTCCACTTTGTAGTAAGTTCCATAGATTGTATAATGCTAACACAAGTTTTAATATTACTGTAGCAGAGGTGATTGGGGGTTGTTGGGATAATGTCAAAATTAGGAGGAGGTTGGGTGATTTGGCTGAGCAGCAGTTGCAATATCTCTGTGAGGACGTGGTTCAAAGTGAGGAGAGAGATAAGTGCATGTGGACTTTAACTACATGTGGTGAATTTACCATTAGATCAATGTAACTGATGATCAAAGCTTTGCAAGTTAGATGTCATTTTAGAAAATTATGGTCTATTAAAGTACCTCTTAAGATTACAGTTATCTTGTGGTTGATGTTTAAGAATAGTATATTATTGACTAAGTTATTACTCAAGTCTCTCACTGGTTGGAACACTGGGCTGGTTTGCAGAAGCGTGGGGGGCCTAATCAAATTACCTAATCAGATTTGTGAACTATAGTTTGTGAACTACACAGTGGAACATTACCTAATCAGATTTGTGAACTTACTGATGATGACAGGAGATTTGTGCACTGTAGTTTGTTAATCTGGACATCTTAGTAGCTAATGCATTCAGTTAACCAAAGTTTAGTTCTTGTGTAGTGTAGTTCCCTCCTCAAATTACTTGCAAGCATATTGTAACTATTTTCACTCTGTCCTGAAGGTTTTTGACTACACAATCTATGGTGACCCACACTCTGTTGGTTCACACTCATTGAGTTCGCTCGTGAAGGTATTATATGTTCACATGGTACATTTATGTTTTTCAGTAGCTAATTGATGGCTTGATACATGATACATTTCATGCACAGGTGCTAGAGCTGCAGTTAACTTGCTAAAATCATCCCCTTGTTCTTACTGGTTATATAAATTCATTGATTGTCCTATGTTTTCTGTCAGGGTATTGTTCAGGAAGCTTGCTTGAGTTTGTGTCCTTTAATTTGTAAATCTGCAGTTCTAGCCACATTTAGGATAAGTTGTTGTATATACTGTCATAAAGTTCAGCAAGAACAGGGCACCAACAGTGCTACTCTAGTATCTAGTTGGGGAGGGACAAATGGACAGGGACAACAAACTATTAGTCTTAGGATTAACACTCCTCATATGAGATGAGAGGATTTTTTTAAAATTGCTTCTTGCAGTTTTGAAAATTCAGTTTATTCGGTTACTAAAAATCCAGTTAGGCAGACAAATTTCAGAACTTTTGTTTGCTGTAACATATTGATGTGCTTTGTAAAACTTGTTCATGTACTGAACTACTAATGCCTTGTGTTGCTCTGAATTACTTGTGATGCCTCTGAATTACTTGTGATCACATTGAGAAAGAGATGCAAAGATGATGATCAAAGATGGGCTGCTGTAGAACTGTTCTTCATCTTTACAGTGCTGTTGTATAGAAATATGCTGAATTTTCTGCTTTGATTGTTGCTCAAAGAAATTTAGCAAAAAAATGGGGTCCTGGGAGACGCCGCTGCTGCTTGAGGCCCTTGAGAGGCCCTTCGTGTCGTGATGATTTTGCAGGTACCCCGAGAGGCCCTTGAGTTTGCCGCAATGTCGATTAACTTCCATTCCGGCAAATTCGGGTACTCCATATGTCCTATTTTCAGCAAAGGTCATGCTGAAATTTTCTGTGAATTTTAGCATGACTTTGCTAAAAATCGGACATATGAGGTACTTGCTACTAATGCATGGGCCGGGGTATCTTAGTACTTAATTAAGTAGGATCAACTGCCCCTTTATTCTTGCTGTATTAAACCATAGGTGGCAATAGAGCCAAGTGATTAGTGCCAAGTGATTAGGCCCAACCTAGGTGCCTCGGCATCGATAAACCCTAAATGATGAAAACTTAACTTGGCTGCCCCGGATGCCTCGGTGTCGATGAGAACCTAAATGATGTACGCTTAGGCTTTTAGGGTGCCTCGGCGTCGACAAACCCTAAATGATAAAAGCTTAGGCTTTTAGGGTGCCTCGGTTTCGACAAACCCTAAATGATGAGACCATAATCTTGTTCCTTGACAATAACCAACTTCTTGACCAAACTTTTTTCCTATTTAGAGCGAAACATGGCCCACAACGATGAGGCCGGTGGTTCGGGCGGCAAGCAATTCTGGGAGCTGTCCCAGGAGATGGAGGAACAACCTAACCGCTATGAGGACGCCGCGGAAGACACCGATCCTGATTACATAACCCCTAGTGGCGTCGAGGATGACACCACTGATGGTGCCGCCGAGGATGCCACCATTGATGATGGCGGCGCACACACAGATGGCAGCCAACCAAAGAAGCAAAGGAAGGACCGGCGCCCGAATGCGCTGCGCACCGTCAAGGAGGAATTCACTCAAGTGGACTCCGACGGGAATCCAACGGAGCCCGAACATATAGTCAAGGGGTACTCGGTTCAGCTCGGGTGCATTCTCCGGAGCACCGTCTCGATCAACACCGAGAACCTTAGGCATAAGGACCGAGGGAATTTGCGCAACCTCCTCTTCACGAAGCTGCACGAACGATACAAGTTCCCCGCCGAATTTGAAAACACATGCTCTTAGGGAATAAAGTGAACAGTGCCGCCCTCACGAAGATGAGCACGGCCCTGTCTACTTGGAAAAGCGCGGTGAAGAGAATGATTGATAAAGGTGATAGTTATGAGAAGATCAAGGCGAAATATCCTTTGATGAGTGAAGATGAGTACAAGGAGTTCAAGATCAAGTGCGAGAGTAGTTTAACCTCCGAATCAAGTCAGTGGGGGAAAGAAATGCGGGAGTTGAACTTAGGGGAACACAAACTCGGTCCCGGCGGTTACAGATTGGCGGAGCCTATATGGGACAAGGAGGACGCGGAGCGTGCCAAGCAAGGCCTACCGCCCCGCTTCGAGAAATACGTCGGTGACAAGCAGACCAGGAACTATGTCAGGGCCTGGTACAAGGAGGACCCGATAATAAAGGAGCTTACCACGGATCCGAAGACCAGGGCGCTTGAGCTTCTTCTGGTAAGGAATACACCCCCGCGTAATTAGCTCCATATGGTTGCACTCTAATTAATCCCCAATATTTCTAAATGGTTCACGTTCCTTTCGCAGGACACTGAAAGCAGTAGCGCCGGGTCGTCTAAGAGCTCCCCTTTCGACACCCCTTTAAATAGGGCGTTGAACGTAATGAAAAACAAGGATAAGCTCACTAAGCCGACGTCAGCTGGCCGTGTGGCCGGCAAAGGCTTGTCCACAAAATGGGGGTCATACTATACCACTGGTGTGCGGAAGGAGAAAAAGACCAGCTCGGAAAGCCACACGCGCGAGGTTGAAGAACTCAAGGCACAACTGGCGCGGATTCCGGAGCTTGTCCAAGAGCAAGTGCAACAACAACTTGGAATGACGCTCAACGCCATGGTGCCTATGTTGATTCATGGGCTGACGACGTGGATTGCGGGCGGCCAATAGGGGCCTCCCCCGGTTCCCAGCTTCACGGCTAGCAACTCGCACAGCGCGTAGGCGGCTCCGTTGGTGTCTCCGGCGGCGCCATTGGTGTCTCCGGCGGAGGCGGTATTCGTGTCTCCGGCGCCGGCATGGGCATCGGAGCTTAATGCACCCAGGTGTACGCCGGCCGGCACCTCGCCAGCAAGCGCCCCCTCCGTCAGTTGCACGTCCTCCGTTGGCAGTGCCTCGACATTAGCCGAGCTCGACGGCATCACGGTAACTAAGCCTCTCGGCCGATGACTTCATCTCCTTGCCTTTGACTGGGCATCCCTGACGCCCGGTACATGTTTTCGCAGGGCACCGCCGACGTTCCTTGCACTCTTCTGCACTTCGTGGGCGCCGAGTTGGTCGATGTCGCCAAGGGCAGAATCGTTCAACCGGGCAACCCCATGTTCCACGGTAATCCGATGCCACCCACAATGTATAGGGTTGAAGTGGTTTGGGTGCTGCCAGGCTGCGACGAGCTCTTACCTCCGATTCGACCCGCTGGGGCCGACGAAGAAGATGAGATGACCCTCAGCACCTCCGTAAACTGGCCCCTGCTTTGGCCGAAGAGCGAGATTCGTTTGGGGGAGGGGGACACCACCCCACAGACAAGACCGCCAGTCGTGCCGGTGCCAAGCCATGGCAAGAATGCCGCAACGCTACCGGACCTGCCGGACATCCCTATGGCACAGGATCCAGACAGCCCTATGGCACAGGATCCGGACGGCGACGACAACGACAACGACGACGGTACATTTACCAAAGTTGATAAGTACTTTGCCGAACATGGGTACGCTGACGAGTTCTGCGGGCCTCTTTCTCAAGAACCCAACCAAGATGACCGCGATCTAGCTGGTACGGCGGAGAAATCCAATTGCAACAGGCGTCGTCTGGCGTTCAATTCTTAGGACACGCCTCCAGCTCCCGCCTTCACCGAGCCTCAGATAGCTGAGGTGCGAAATATTATCAGCCCCAACACGCTCAAGAAGGCGGTCTGTGAGCAGAACTCGGTCCCATTACAGGAGATCAAGAAGAAGGGACGGAAACGAAAGACTAACAAGGGCGCCAGTGCGAGCCAGCCGGCACTGAGTTCGATCCGTGCTCAGGATGGGCCACCTTCACCTAAGGATATCTCGAGGAGGGTGCATGTGGCGGGTAGGGCGATGCTACCACCAAATATGCTGAATGCTGCAACCGGTGCTATGCGGAGTCTGCACAACAGTGTTCTTTCTTTGGAGAAGCGGCGTCTCAGAGAGAAGGATGTGGCATACCCGGTTTTCATGGCCAAGGTGCCAAAGGGCAAGGGCTTTGTGGATGGCGACATCGGGGGTACGATCGTCCTGCGGTTTGATGACATCTTTGCTATGTTTAACCTTCATCCGCTGCACTACACCTTCGTTCGGCTATTTTCGCTGAGTATGGAGATGCGGATCATTAGAGACAAGACCCCGGACATCGTGATAGTCGACCCCTTCTACATGCGTGCCAAGCACTTGAGCAGCGCTGGGGACGACCAAGTTGCGAGTTCACACCTCGAAGGCGTCATTCTGGCAAACCCAGATAAGGATAACTTCCTTGTGGCTTACTTTCTTGAGTAAGTAATCCCTTAACCGCCCCGTAACATATGATTTCTTAGATTTCGATCGTTCTTTTTTTTCTAACATTCCGTGTTCTGTGCAGTGACACACATTGCACACTCATCCTCTTAAGCCCGAAATATTCCATGGACACGTATTTAGACCCGAACCGTAACTCCAAGATAGACTACACAAATGTCAAGAAAGTTCTTGATGATGTTCTCCCTGCCTACGCTAAATGTCAAGTACGACAAGCACATGTTCTCACACAATACAAAGTTCTGCTGCGTCAAGCAGCCGCCTGGCGGTTAGAAGGATGCCTACTATGCCCTCCATCACATGCGGGCGATCGTAAGGGACCATCATCAACTTCTGCTACCAGATAATCTCAAAGATTGGGCCGCGAGCTTGTCGGCAGTCCACGACGTGGACCTCAGACAAGAATTCTTTCGCATCTAGTCGGAGTTTGCGGACATCATCCATCAAGATGTCCTTCATACCTAGGGGCAGTTCTTCCTCAGATATCAACCGTCCAACAGTGACATAGGTGAAATGCTACAAATGCAGGGTGACAACGACCGCGATTTCATGACCATCACGACAGACGGCGGCTTCATCCACGTTCCTGTCCGATGAGTCGAGTCGAAAGTAGTGATGTGTAGTTCTGAAACATTGATTGGCTCATGTTGTAATTATACTTTAATGAATTCGTATGTCTCTTTGGTTTGGACAGTTGTTCAACTTAGATGTAATCGCTGCTATTTATTAGTAGGACCATGAATCGTGCTATTAATGTCTTGCTTTTCTCTTCCGATCCTTTTGTTGCATACTTACATATTGCTTATGTATTATCTGTTGTTTGGCTTGTGCATAGAGATGCCGTCGTATGTCGTGTACAAGGGTAAGGTTCCCGGAGTCTACGACGACTGGGAGGAGTGTCGGAGACAGGTTCACCATTTCAGCTGTAATAGTTACAAAGGGTACACCACTAGGGCGGAGGCCGAATGTAGATACGCCCGCTATCTAGAGGGAGAGAGGAGGGAGCGTTGGAGGAACCGGATGAAGACCAGTTTGATCGCGACGATGCTCATCGTGATGACCACAACTCTCTTCTATGTGATGGTAGTTTAGATGGTCGATATCGACTTGTAATGTGAAGGCAAACTCGATACTCACGGTCTTGAGACTTGTAATGTTTTATCTTTGTTCGGTCTTTTGAATTCGGAGACTAATATGATGAATTGTATTCGGAGACTAATCTTCTATTGTATTCGATGAATTTGATGTTGCTGTGTGCTGCTGTCTATATTCTGTCCAATAATATATTTTGTAACCTGTGCAAAAATCAGAAAAGCAAAAAAAACCTAATATTCATACTAATGGCGCACCACACAAGACACTAATGGCGCACTATGATCATCACACTAATGGCGCATTAACTGCTGGTGCGCCATTAGAATGCCAAAGCACATGGGTACATATGCCCCCCTGGGAGGCATTCTAATGGCGCACTACAGGCTATACTAATGGCGCACTACATGGTGCGCCATTAGAACACCAGATACTAATGGCGCACCGGTGGTGCGCCATTAGAATTTAATTCTAATGGCGTGATGCCAGTGGCGCACCGGTAGTGCGCCATTAGAAGGCAAATTCAGTGCGCTACTAGCATGCCTTTTCCTAGTAGTGACTCAATAAAGTTGATATGTCATATGCTGAAAGGCTTTAAGGAGTTGTTATGTTTTATCTTGGAAATTAATATTCTGGGTGAACATGGAAGAAAATGAGTTGTGATGCATAAACTGGATGTTGGAAATTGAGTTTGAAGTTTTGTTTGGATGATATGAATGTGTACCCAACGAGATATGTACCTTATTCTGAGCACCATTTTTGTTTTACAACTGCAGATGACGACCCTTTATGAGTCTTTCCTTAAGGGCCCAGAAACGATCATGACCCTCACAAGTGATCATGATTACCCAAAAATCCTGAAGGACATGATGAAGCATATTCACCTTGAAGGAGATGTAGTCTACAAAGGCTACCCCTTCATGCCAAAGGGAGTGGAACTTTGGTATGTGGAGGTACACCTCCACCGTATGAAAGGAGTTTGCCCAAAGACGATGGGGCAGTACTTTTTCATCTCATGTGTACCACAAGCAACTTTCTTCGACGTTGTTCGTGAAGCAGCCACGGAAGCCATATGCCAGATCAGAGAAATACTTGAAGCAAGACTCCGTTATACTCAGGAATACCTAAGAGAAGTGCATGCAGATATGATGGAGATGAATCTCAAGGCCACCACGATGAAACAGAAGATTGAAGATTTCAAGGCGCATGTCGCACAATTCCAGTGGGACTAAAGAATCCTTAAGGAGGAAAAATGAGTAAAGTTGGAACTAATGCCTGACCATACCAAGCCATGTGGGCGGCAGCATTTGTAATAAAGTACTTTTTGGAATTTGGATTTACGAAAAATGGTTAAGGATGTAATAAAAGATTTGATATGAAAATAATATGATTTATAGATAAACTAGTGCATTTTTTTGGTGTGGTAGTACTCCGTAAAGCCACAAGATCAATGAAGAAAGAAATGTGTTATTCATGACGGTCCGTAGAAGGGAGCTCGACCAAATAAGTTGGAGTTTTGTATGATCGTCACCACAAGGTTATGAAGGAAGAAGTACTATTGGATTTAAAGGAGATGATAATCCTCGAAAGGATGAGTTAAATTTGTACAAGACTTGAAGTGGGCCATAACCCACAGGCCCAAGAGTTAATAAGAAGCAAGCACACTCTTGCTGAAGGAAGATATTTTGGAAGAAAACTCTGAGTTAATCAGCCAACATTTTTAGGAGGATACGAAAACCCGAGAGTTGTGAAGAAATGTTAGATGTCTTGTTCAGCTTGCAGAAACAATGGATTTATTTGAACTCAGTTTGTTGACAAGAGAAATTCTGCATTTCTTGTGAGTATGCCCAAGTGTTAGAATACGTGATTCGATGTCTGCATATGTAGTAATGGTTCAAGTACGAGATGGATTGGCCCCCATACCGGAGACTTCTATCATGAACTATCATATGTTGATGGAAAATCAGAGAGGCTTGAAAACCTTAGAAGAGTGTCGACATTTCAAGCCATAAAACCATAGAATGGTAGGACGATGGAACCCTTTACAGGCAACCGTTGCCAATCGTAGGATATACGGTGAGATTCAACCCCGGCATTTTTCCTGCAGGAGAAGCCATAAATTGTTGACCACCAGGAGGCTCCGATAGTTTCTTAGTATTGACAACAGACATGTCATATACGAAGACCCACTCTTCGGAAGAACCTCACGGCCTCGATTGAGAGGACACAAGGAGAAAAAGGTCATGCCCCTACTGGGGGAGCACTAGTGAAAGAGTTATTCCAGGGAATATGAGAAGACCGACACCGTCAACCCAAAAGAATGAGCACATGAGTTTTAGACGGGACCATAACCCTGCTTTGAAGTGTGGTAGCACACTAGACCATTCCAATCAATGGCATTGCTAGAAGACCCCAAACCCTAACCTTTTCTTGCTAGCCTCTTCGAATCTCGAGGACGAGATTCATTTTAAGTGTGGTAGGTTTGTAACATCCCAAAATTCTAAATTTTGGAATGTTATATTAAATAAATATTTATGAATGTTTGTTTGATTTTTGTGTGACTGATTGTGTGAAATTGAGTGGCATTTGGAAATTTCAGAGGTATTTGAATTTCATTTGAATTTTATTTTGGATTCAACTTGGCATTCGAAATTTATTTCATATACCCCTGACAATACTTGTTTAAAAGTATGAGAGGAGCTAACATGACACTCCAAAAAGTCAGGAGAAATTAATGCCAAAAGTTTTTGAATTCAAATTGGAGTTTATTTGGAGTTAAAAAAATGTTTTCTTTTAGTTTGGATTTTGCCTCTGGAAAATTTTTCACGTTGTAGGGTTTATTTTTCTGATTTTATTTATATACATATGTCCTATATAAAAATACTATAGTTTTCTCTATATTTAGTTTTCTCTCTCTGTGATTTTTTTCAAAAAAAAAGAAGAAAAGACACCCCCGAGCTGGCCAGGCCAACCGGCCCAGCTAGCCACCCGACACGGCCCAGCAGCGAGCCGAGCCGCAACCTAGCCGCGCGCACGCCCGAGCCGTCTCCACTTCGGTCGCCCGACCGAACCCTCCTCTTCCTCTCTCACTGACCGCGGGGCCCGCCCTCATCTCTTTCCCCTCGCCCACGCCATGCCGCACCAGAGCGCGACCACCGCCGCCCGACACCGCGATCTTCTCAGGATCGCGATCCCACGTCGCCCCCTCCTCCAAGACCTTGCCCTATATAAACCCCTCGGCCTCCTCTCTCGATCCCCTTAAAACCCTAACCCTGAAACCCACCACCGCCCACGCCCTCGCCGAACGCATCTCGCCGCCGTCGCCTCGGTTCGCTGCCACTCCTCATGCCAGTGAGCACTCTCTGCCCTCCCAGCATCATCACCCGAACCGCCACCTCCTCCCGCACCTCTTTGACATCCTCTCTCCGCCCAGGGATCGCCGGAGTCGCCGCCTTGAGCATCACCGCCCATCGCCGGAATTGCAGAGCACTAGGAGCCCTGCCGAGCTTGTTCCACCCGTCTCCGTCGTCCCCGACCGCAGCAACCGCCACCCTCGACCTCACCTCGCTCCGCCGTATATCCCCGACATCACCACCGTCGCCCCGGACCACCGGAGCTGCTGCGCCGTCGCCACCCGAGCCGCCGTCGTCCATCGTCGCCGTCGAGTCGCTGTAAGCCACCGGAACTCCCCACCACCGTTGGATCGCACATGAACGGCCTAGATTAGATCACACGAAGGGTTAGGTTTATTTGTTTAGATCGGTTTTAGCTCGATCTTTTCCGGTATAGTTACGGTTTTTTTAATTGATCGAACCGGTCGATTATTCTATTTAGCCACGGGCATGTTTTAGTTAGTGTTCGCCTGAGTGTTAGATAGGCCCAGTAGCGCTTGTTTTTTAGTTATTTTTTAGTTTTTGTTTTTAAAACAGAATAGTTCTGTTCTTGTAGAGTCTATATCTTTTAGGTTGTTTATTATTTTTAGTTGATTCTTTTTTTGTTAGTTTACAAATTTCTTGTAGTTTCTGCAGAAAATAGATTCGAGCATGTTTAAGTTTATAAAAATAATTTTATATTAGTTTTAGTCAGATTAGTATTTCTGCTATAAATTGAGTTAGGATTATTTTATTTTACTGATTCTTTTTGTCACTGCTTTGTTTTGACCTTGCCTAGCAGTATGATTAATTTGGGTATTTATAGTTTTTATTAAAAATAGTTTTACTCGAAAACAAGCTTTTCTAGTTTTGTTAGCTTGCTGCTGTTTTTGCTGTTTTAATATTTTTTTAAAATTTATTTTCACCTTTGTTATATTTTAGTTCAGATTGGTTCCTGTAGTATTAGAGGGTGAACTTTTATTTACAGAAAAATAAAATGTTTTATTTTTTTCTTACTAATTTTGTTTTAAGCATAATTAGAGTTTGAATTTAGATTTTTATGTGTTTCCTTTTGCTAGTAGAACTTTATGAAAAATACTTTATGTTAACTTAGTTGATTTAAATTTTATTTTTTCTGTTAAAATTATTAGTTTAGTATTTTCTTTGTTACGTTTTGCTTAGGACAAAACTATTTTTGTAGATAAGGCAAAATGTTTTCCTAGTAGGTTCTTTATAGTTTTCCCCTATTAGTTATTTCGATGTGTTATTTGTTTTGTATTGGGTTTTCTTATTGAGTTTTCTTTTGATTGTTAGATTTACTTGCTAGAATGCTTGCTTATGTGAATGTCATGTTTGTTATTATAGATTTCATCGGAGAGTTGCGTATAGTCCTATCAAGTTATTTTTGATAGCGTTATTATCTTCATCAACTTACCAGGCAAGTTCACTTTGACCATGTTTTCATACCTATGTTTTATTTGCATATAGTAGCACCCTTTCAATAATCCCTCTAGTAGTGATATTGATTTCTTGTAGTTGAGTAGAATGCATGAGGTAGGAACCCATCTCCCTGTTTCAAGCCCGGGATGTTATATAGTTTTAATGCTACGCTAGAGTAGACGGGGTTTGGTATGAGTGCATGAGAGTGGTGTGAAGAAGGAGGACTATACGTCAATGGCGACAACTTCATGATGGCATCGGCAAGGACTACATCTTTAGTTCTCCTCAAGATTTTGAGACTCGAGACAAGTATTCAATACACACTACTGGGTGAAGGACGGTTGACGGGCACCCTGGAGAAACCAGTGGTTGGCCGGGATGCATGGAGAAGCGCCATGACATCTTGCGGAAAGCTTAACCCAGTCTCAAAGAGACGGAACAGTACTTCATGCCCAGAAGATTACCTGTGCAACCGCATGTCACTAAGGGCTCTGCTTGGTTGACCTTAGTGGTGACTCTGGCTGGGACGGTGCTAGCAAATGTAGAACTACGGTAGGATTGGATGAGCACCAGACAGTGGTCAGAGGAACTCTTCGGAAGACCATGTTTCGGTCATCTTGTTCTCAAACACCCTGAAGTGCGAGAACATAAAAGAGGGATCGAATCTTGTGGGTAAAGTGTACAAACCTCTGCAGAGGGTTAAAACCTAATCGATTAGCCGTGTCCCCGGTTACGCACAACTTGAGCCTCTAGACTTGGATCTATCTCGGAACTCTCAACACCGGACTGATAAATTAATTGTGGGCAACTTATGATGATTTGGGCTATGAGACAGCGGTTGGCGGAACCATGTCATGATAGAAAACTCCGTAGTACAGACTTCGGATAATTCCTTTGATGTAGGGCAAATAAAAAAATCAGCTTTTATGCAAACAAAACTCAGATATAGAGCCACAAAGCCATATTGCATATAGTATAGTTTATCATCTGTTTTTCTTACAGTGATCTTGCCGGTACATTCAATGTACTGACCTACACGGCTGCAACGTCTTATGTTGCAAATATGTTTCTTCCGACGAGTAAGAGTACGGTACAGGGTTACCGTCTACACTCAACCTGCTGATGGCATTGATGGGACTCCACACCCGATTGATTGTTTCCGCCGAAACTTATAAGGTATATATCAGTTTTACGTTATTTATACATGTGATTGCACTTTGATATATACATTGATGTACTGTGTGTGCCAGCATACTGATCCAGGGATGGCACAGATACACAGAGGCTTAACCGTCTGAGGTCGGGTCGTTACATGTTCAATGCAATGGAGTTGAGTGGGATGAAGATCAATACCCAAGATGAAGTTTGTTCCACAACAAGAGAAGTATGATCCTACTTGTTTCCAAGGGACACAAGCTCAAGATGATCTTCCACCACAAGACCACAAGCACAAAGGCAATGACAAGCTTCAAGAGGAGATTGATGCATTTGAAGAAGCTCCTAAGGCCTTGGTCAAGTGGGTTCCCAATACTACATCAAGTTCTACTTCATCAAGTACAACCATAACTCCAAGGATTCCCATCAAGATGATGTGGATCCCAAAGAAGAAGAATTAGAGAGTTCTTGAGTGTGACTCCGCCAACATACTTCACTCATATCATTTTGGCGAGGACAAGTGCAAACAACTTCCACATCTTGCACTAGTTCAAGGAGTCACAAACTCTCTTGTTAGTAAGACAAGGGACAAGGTAACCTAGTGCTTTCATGGACATCATTTTATGTGAACTTCACTCTATGTCTATGGATATCCTTGTTTGTTCCTTGTGGGACTAACCCGTGTAGGTATTGAAACTGCAACTCAATCCAATGGATTGCTCCGAATGATCTACATCAACATTGAGCATCCACATCTTCAACATCTACATGAAGTCATCATTGACAAAACCCAGGGTTAGTTCATCCCTCTTAGGGGGGATATCACATCTAGGGGGAGCTTTACTCTAATCAATCGAGCTAAAGCAACTCTAATGGTGTGAACACAACAATGTTTTATATAAAAGTGGTAACCCCACTTGTGCTTAAATGATGAGTATGAGCTATGATCAAATGTTCTCATTTGACTCCTAAGTCAATATACTCATATATAGATGACCTAGTCATCGCCAATTGCTTGATAGATGCTAGAGTGTTTGTGCATGCTTTGCCACATATTTCATTTGCCATTTTATTGTGTGAGCATTTTGATTGCATATTCTTACTCATTCAAGGACATCCATTTGTTGCTTTGATTGGTTGTCTCTTTCTCTTTTGCCAAATGGATGCACAAGAATGCCTAAGAGCTCCCTCTAGCTATCTATGCTTTTCTCGTCTCAAACTCTATTCATGCTACATCACAAAGTTTGATCAAGTCAGATTCGAACCACTCTGTATGAGGAGCACTCGGAGTCCCCGATTCGTCATAGACTTAAACTTCCAAAACCTCTTTGTGCATTTTGGTCTGACCGATCCATCCACTTCGGTCACACTGAGTTCACCGAGTTGATCTAGGTTTTCAATCTCGGTGCAACCGATTTGAACTATTCGGTCACACCGAGTTGCAGTAACCGCTTGCGATTCTGCATCTCGGTGCCACCAAGTTGTTCCGCTCGGTCACACCGACAAAGGTCAGGATATATATACCGACGGGTGAGATTTTGGAAATTTCTTCAAAACCCCTCATCCCGCGTGTGTCCTGCTCTGCCGCCTCAGGTCTCCGGATCGTCTCCTCATCACCAGCGAGCTCCCACCGCTGGTTTCCATCGCCTTCAACGAATTTCAACGCCATTGCTTCCGCCGTAGCGAACTCACCACAGAACTAGGGTATGAGTTCAACCTTTTATGCTAATTCCTTACTCCTATTCTTAGCACAATGCAATGCCATGTTCTTTACCAAGTATGAGATCAATCTATCCCGGGAAAACATCCATTAGATTAGGTTTGATTCGAAAATTTAGGGTTAGGTTTCTGCCGAATCCATCTCAGACCGACCGAGTTGTGGAAATCGGTCTCACCGATTTGGCCTAGGCCATAGCACTTGAACTTTTCGGTCTGACCGAAAGATGCAAATCGGTGCGACTGAGTTCAACTCTCCGTGAAACCCTAGCAATCTCGGAGTCAACGAACTGTGACTCGGTCTGACCGAGTTCACTAGTTTAGACTCCAAAAGCTGCTTCGGTGTCACCGAGTTTAACAAATCAGTATCTCCAAGATGCTTTCTGGGGAAAACTAAAACTAAGTTTTTGACTCATCTGTTTTGCAAAACCTCTGCACTTTGTGATGCTCATTGAATCTACTCATCTATATCTATTCACAGGGTCTGCTGTCAGTTGGCGTTGCCAACATGTCTGACCAAAGTGTTAGCCAGAACAAATCAGAAGAGCAAGTGAACTTGAGTGTGGAAGAAGAGAACCTCAGACTCAGAGGATAAGGACTATGTGGCTGCCCGAGGAGGAAGTGAGCTCCAAGAAGGAAGTCCCGAAGAAAGAATATGGTACTGCTGCTGCAACAAAGCCTAGTATGCACAAGAAGGCCCGTGCCAAGAGGGTGCCAACCTTAAAGGCCAGTGTATTGCTACCTCTTGAGCACTTGCGTTGGTTTTCCCTTGAAGAGGAAAGGGTGGTGCAGCAAAGAAGCGTAAGTATTTCCCTCAGTTTTTGAGAACCAAGGTATCAATCCAGTAGGAGGCTACGCGCGAGTCCCTCGCACCTGCACAAAACAAATAAATCCTCACAACCAACACGATAAGGGGTTGTCAATCCCTACACAGTCACTTATGAGAGTGAGATCTGATAGATATGATAAGATAATATTTTTGGTATTTTTATGATAAAGATGCAAAGTAAAATAAAAGGCAATCAAAATAACTAAGTATTGAAAGATTAATATGATGAAGATAGATCCCAGGGCCATAGGTTTCACTAGTGGCTTCTCTCGAGAGCATAAGTATTTTACGGTGGCTGAACAAATTACTGTTGAGCAATTGACAGAATTGAGCATAGTTATGAGAATATCTAGGTATGATCATGTATATAGGCATCACGGAGACAAGTAGACCGACTCCTGCCTGCATCTACTACTATTACTCCACACATCGACCGCTATCCAGCATGCATCTAGAGTATTAAGTTCATAAGAATAGAGTAACGCCTTAAGCAAGATGACATGATGTAGAGGGATAAACTCATGCAATATGATGAAAACCCCATCTTGTTATCCTCGATGGCAACAATACAATACGTGCCTTGCTGCCCCTACTGTCACTGGGAAAGGACACCGCAAGATTGAACCCAAAGCTAAGCACTTCTCCCATTGCAAGAAAGATCAATCTAGTAGGCCAAACCAAACTGATAATTCGAAGAGACTTGCAAAGATAACCAATCATACATAAAAGAATTCATAGAAGATTCAAATATTGTTCATAGATAGACTTGATCATAAACCACAATTCATCGGTCTCAACAAACACACCGCAAAAAGAAGATTACATCGAATAGATCTCCACAAGAGAGGGGGAGAACATTGTATTGAGATCCAAAAAGAGAGAAGAAGCCATCTAGCTAATAACTATGGACCCGAAGGTCTGAGGTAAACTACTCACACTTCATCGGAGAGGCTATGGTGTTGATGTAGAAGCCCTCCGTGATCGATGCCTCCGGCGGAGCTCCGGAACAGGCCCCAAGATGGGATCTCGTGGATACAGAAAGTTACGGCGGTGGAATTAGGGTTTTGGCTCCTGTATCTGATCGTTTGGGGGTACGTAGGTATATATAGGAGGAAGAAGTACGTCGGTGGAGCAACAGGGGGCCCACGAGGGTGGAGGGCGCGCCTGGGGGGGGAGGCGCGCCCTCCTACCTCGTGGCCTCCCTATTGGTTACTTGACGTAGGGTCCAAGTCTCCTGGATCATGTTCGTGTTGGGGATCGTTGCAGAAATTAAAAATTTTCTACACATCACCAAGATCAATCTATGGAGCTTACTAGTAACGAGAGGGGAGTGCATCTTCATACCTTTGAAGATCGCGATGCGGAAGCGTTACAAGAACGCGGATGAAGGAGTCGTACTCGTAGCGATTCAGATCGCGGTTGATTCCGATCTAAGAACCGAACAACGGTGCCTCTGCGTTCAACACACGTGCAGCCCGGTGACGTCTCCCGTGCCTTGATCCAGCAAGGAGAGAGGGAGAGGTTGGGGAAGACTCCTTCCAGCAGCAACACGATGACGTGGTGGTGGTGGTGGTGGAGGAGCGTGGCACTCCGCAGGGCTTCGCTAAGCACTGCGAGAGACGAGGAGGGAGAGGGGTAGGGCTGCGCCAAGAGAGAGGGAGACTCGTGTCTCTGGCAGCCCCAAAACCCCCACTATATATAGGGGAAGGGGAGGGGGCGCCGGGCCCCTAGATCCATCTAGAGGGGGGGCGGCCCCTCGGGGGGCAGCGGCCCCCTTAGGGTTTCCATCTAGGGGGGAGCCCGCCCCAGGGGAGGTAGCGCCCTCCTAGGGTTTCCAACCCTAGGCGCCTTGGGCCCTTGGGGCGCGCACCAGCCCACTAAGGGGCTGGTTCCCACCCAACTACAGCCCATTAGGTCCTTCGGGCAGGTGGACCCTCCCGGTGGACCCCCAGAACCCCTTCGGTGGTCCCGGTACAATACCGATAAACCCTCAAACCTTTCCGGTGACTGAAACTGGACTTCCCGTATATAAATCTTTACCTCCGGGCAATTCTGGAACTCCTCGTGATGTCCAGGATCTCATCCGGGACTCCGAACAACTTTCGGTAACCACGTACATCTACTCCCTATAACCCTAGCGTCATCGAACCTTAAGTGTGTAGACCCTATGGGTTCGGGAACTATGCAGACATGACCGAGACATCTCTCCGGCCAATAACCAACAGCGGGATCTGGATACCCATGTTGGCTCCCACATGTTCCACGATGATCTCATCGGATGAACCACGATGTCAAGGATTCAATCAATCCCGTATACGATTCCCTTTGTATACCAGTATAGCACTTGCCCGAGATTCAATCGTCGGTATACCGATACCTTGTTCAGTCTCGTTACGGAAAGTCTTTTTACTCGTTCCGTAACACATCATCCCGTGACCAACCCCTTAGTCACATTGATCTCATTACGATGATGTCTTACCTAGTGGGCCCAGAGATACCTCTCCATCATACGGAGTGACAAATCCCAGTCTCAATTCATGCCAACCCAACAGATACTTTCGGTGATACCCGTAGTGCACCTTTATAGCCACCCAGTTACGTTGTGACGTTTGGCACACCCAAAGTACCCTTACGGTATCCGGGAGTTGCACAATCTCATGGTCTAAGGAAAGGATACTCGACATTAGAAAAGCTTTAGCAGACGAACTACACGATCTTGTGCTATGCTTAGGATTAGGTCTTGTCCATCACATCATTATCCTAATGATGTGATCCCGTTATCAATGACATCCTATGTCCATGGTTAGGAAACTGTAACCATCTATTGATCAACGAGCTAGTCAACTAGAGGCTCACTAGGGACATGTTGTGGTCTATGTATTCACACATGTATTACGATTTCCAGATAACACAATTATAGCATGAACAATAGACAATTCTCATGAACAAGGAAATATAATAATAACCATTTTATTATTGCCTCTAGGGCATATTTCCAACAGTCTCCCACTTGCACTAGAGTCAATAACCTAGTTACATTGTGATGAATTGAACACCCATAGAGTTCTGGTGTTGATCATGCTTTGCACGTGGAAGAGGTTTAGTAAACGGATCTGCGACATTCAGATCCATATGCACTTTACAAATCTCTATGTCTCCATCTTGAACATTTTCACGAATGGAGTTGAAGCGACGCTTGATATGCCTGGTCTTCTTGTGAAACCTGGGCATAGCTCCAGTGTTGTCACAGAAGAGAGTCATCGGGCCCGACGCATTGGGAATAACTCCTAGGTCGGTAATGAACTCCTTCATCCAGATTGCTTCATGTGCTGCCTCCGAGGCTGCCATGTACTCCGCTTCACATGTAGATCCCGCCACGACGCTTTGCTTGCAACTGCACCAGCTGACTGCCCCACCATTCAAAATATACACGTATCAGGTTTGTGACTTGGAGTCATCCAGATCTGTGTCGAAACTAGCATCGACGTAACCCTTTACGACGAGCTCTTCGTCACCTCCATAAACGAGAAACATATCCTTAGTCCTTTTCACATACTTCAGGATATTCTTGACCGCTGTCCAGTGTTCCATGCTGGGATTACTTTGGTACCTTCCTACCAAACTTACGGCAAGGTTTACATTAGGTCTGGTACACATCTTGGCATACATAATATACCCTATGGCCGAGGCATAGGGGATGACACTCATCTTTTCTGTATCTTCTGCCGTGGTCGGGCATTGAGCCGTGCTCAATCTCACACCTTGCAATACAGGCAAGAACCCCTTCTTGGACTGATCCATATTGAACTTCTTCAATATCTTCTCAAGGTACGTGCTTTGTGAAAGACCAATGAGGCGTCTCGATCTATCTCTACAGATCTTGTTGCCTAATATGTAAGCAGCTTCTCCAAGGTCCTTCATTGAAAAACACTTATTCAAGTAGGCCTTTATGCTTTCCAAGAGTTTTATATCAATTCCCATCAATAGTATGTGATACGTCTCCATCGTATCTATAATTTTCGATTGTTCCATGCCAATATTATTCAACTTTCATATACTTTTTGGCAACTTTTTATATTATTTTTGGGACTAACATATTGATCCAGTGCCCAGTGCCAGTTCCTGTCTATTGCATGTTTTTGGTTTCGAAGAATATCCATATCAAACGGAGTCCAAACGGAATAAAAACAGACGGAGCTTATTTTTGGAAAATATGGAAAATTTGGAAGGAAAATCAACGCGAACCAGTGCCCGAGGTGGTCAAGAGGCAGGGGGCCCCCCCCCTTAGGGCGCGCCCCTACCCTCGTGAGCCCACCGTAAGGCGGTTGACGCTCTTCTTTTGCCGCAAGAAAGCTAATATTCGAAAAAATCATGGCAAAGGTTTCAGGCCAATCGGAGTTACAGATCTCCATATATATATGAAACGGTGAAACAGAGCCAGAACAGAACGTAGAAACAGAGAGAAACAGAGAGATAGATCCAATCTCGGAGGGGCTCTCGCCCCTCCCACGCCATGGGAGCCAAGGACCAGAGGGGAAACCCTTCTCCCATCTAGGGAGGAGGTCAAGGAAGAAGAAGAAGAAGGGGGGCCCTCTCCCCCTTGCTTTCGGTGGCGCCGGAGCGCTGCCGGGGCCATCATCATCACCGCCATCTTCACCAACAACTTCACCGCCATCATCACCAACTCTTCCCCCCTCTATGCAGCGGTGTAACCTCTCTCTTACCCGCTGTAATCTCTACTTAAACATGGTGCTCAACGCTATATATTATTTCCCAATGATGTATGGCTATCCTATGATGTTTGAGTAGATCTGTTTTGTCCTAATGGCTATTTGATGATCGTGATTGGTTTGAGTTGTATGTTTTATTATTGGTGCTGTCCTATGGTGCTCTCCGTGTCGCGCAAGCGTGAGGGATTCCCGTTGTAGGGTTTGCAATATGCTTATGATTTGCTTATGGTGGGTGGCGTGAGTGACAGAAGCACAGACCCGAGTAAGTAGGTTGTTTGCGTATGGGATAAAGGGGACTTGATACTTTAATGCTATGGTTGGGTTTTACCTTAATGAATCTTTAGTAGTTGCGGATGCTTGCTAGAGTTCCAATCATAAGTGCATATGATCCAAGTAGAGAAAGTATGTTAGCTTATGCCTCTCTCCTCAAATAAAATTGCAATAATGATTACCGGTCTAGTTATCGATTGCCTAGGGACAAATAACTTTCTTGTTGACAAAAGCTCTCTACTAAAACTAATTTAGTTGTGTCTTTATCTAAACAGCCCCAGCTTTTATTTACGTCCTCTTTACTTTCTTGCAAGCTTACCCAAAAACACCTACAAAGTACTTCTAGTTTTATACTTGTTCTAGGTAAAGCGAACATCAAGCGTGCGTAGAGCTGTATCGGTGGTCGATAGAACTTGAGGGAATATTTTTTCTACCTTTAGCTCCTCGTTGGGTTCGAGACTTTTTACTTATCGAAAGAGGCTACAATTGATCCCCTATACTTGTGGGTTATCAAGACCTTTTTCTGGCGCTGTTGCCAGGGAGCAATAGCGTGGGGTGAATATTCTCGTGTGTGCTTGTTTGCTTTATCACTAAGTAATTTTTATTTGCTGTTCTTAGTTGTTTTCTATCTTTAGTTATGGGTAGGAAACGCAAAATACCAAAAAAATTAGTTGTACCTACTTAACCAATGGTTGAAGAACCACTCAAAATCTATCACACTGCTGAAGCTTATTACTTGGATCATCTTCGATCCCTATGTGCTCGTGCTGAAACCCCAACTAGCTTAGTTGAGGGCAAATCTTTAGATGAGCATGCTTGTTATGTGCGACAACGAATATCTGAAAAAGGGAAAATTCTATTGGGTCAAATTCATCATTTGCAATGCTATGCTTGGAATTTATGTGAAATTTATGATGTTACTTGTTGTTCTGAAAACCCAAAAAACACCTTCCCTATCAATGTGAGTTTATTGATAATGGAATCATATCTTCGTATGCTAAAGGTGTTTATAGTTACTATGATATTCAACAAATTGAAGAATTTGTTGCTTTCAAGGGTGCTTACGAAATTGCTTTTTGATTGAAACATATGATGCTACTTTTCACAAATCTGAAAATTTTGCCATACTTAAATATTGCTATGATAATTTTGCTTCTAATCCCTATGTTGAACCATATATTAAGTACTACTCCGCTGTCCAAGAAGAGACTAATATTTTGCAGGAGTCTATGGAAGAAGAAATTGATGAAACTGTGAGCTCATTGGATGAAAAAGATGAGGAGGAGAGCGAAGAACAAAAGGAGGAAGAGCGGATTGATCACCCGTGCCCACCTTCTAATGAGAGTAACTCTTCAACTCATACATTGTTTAATTCCCTTCGTGCTTACCGAAGGATGATTGCTATGATGATTGTTATGATCCGTTGTTTCTCTTGAAATATCCCTTTTTGAGATGCTTGCTATGCTTGTGGCCAAGATGCCAATATTGTCAGAGTAATGGGCCACTGGTAGGCCAACCCGAGCCCTAGAACCTTTCAAGACATCGGGGCAGGCTGCGCCCCTCAAGGCCCCAGGACGAAGAGCCTCCTTCGAGAAGTCAATGGCAAGACGGCCGACTGACCACTCGCGGCCGAGTCCCAGTGACGACCGCGGGGTAAGCCGACTCCTGACTGGCGACTTCCGGAGAAGCCGGCTTTGGGGAGTCGGCCTGCGACTCCAACAAACCCTGTGACCTCAACAAGGGGGACGGGGCAGGAGAGTGGCTACAGTGAAGCCCACTCCTGCCCCTTACCAAGGGCGGGCATGGCCACAGCATGCCGTACCCCGGAAGACTCCGTGCGGCGTGGCACTGTTGAATGCCGGCCTGACATGCACCGCAGGACCGAATCCTGCACCCACGACGGCTTGTCTGTACGGCTCAGAGGCAGCGGGTCCCACCAGTCGGTGAGACCCCAGGAGACGGCAAGAGGACCACCAGTCGGACCCGTCGGGAGTCGGCCGGGAGTCGGCCGAGCCCTCCCCCGGGGCCCACGCCATTAATCAAGATGTGATGGAGAGTGGCAATAGTGATCGCCCGCCAGGCGGCGGGGCTGTTGCCACGACCCATGATCAAGCCCGCGTCATCAGAAGCACGGCTACAGTAATCAGCAGCCGGCAAGACCCGCCCGCGGCGGACGCGGCCTGTCGGCTCCGTACCAGGCCAGTCGGCGGGGCCCGCCAGTCGGCGGGGAAGAACGGAGGCCAGAGGCACTGACGGCTGGGCCCGCGTCCCGCCAGATTACCATTGTACCCTTGGGGGGTAGGCCTATATAAAACCCCCAGGGCACCCATGCAAAGGGTTGGAACCCATTAGCTCTAGGCCAGATCATACAGAAGGGAGGGAGCTAGCCTTGCCCTTTCCTACCTCCAAGAAACAGCTCATGGAGCAACCGTGTAAACACTTTGCCATAGTGATCATGCGGAGACCCCGCAGAGCAGCAGTAGGGGTATTATCTCCCCGGAGAGCCCTGAAGCTGGGTAAGATTCGCCGACGTGCATGCCTTCGCCTCATCCCGTTTCCAGGCACCGGCGACGTTCTACTCGCCCCCACCATGATAAGCCATCCTTTGGCATATGTCGCACCAAACCCCCGACATTTGGCGCCCACCGTGGGGCCTGGTGCACCGCCGTCCGAAGACCTGTTCTGGACGGGAACCCTTTTTCTCCCTGGCGAGCGCAGCCAGCCAGGCACGCCAGACAGAGTGTGCGCCGACGCGCTAAGCGGCGTTGAGATCGCCTGCACAACTAGCTGCCTGGCCGAACTTGTCGGCGAGGTTCGCCTCTCCGACGAACCTGCATCCAACGCAGGCACGGGCGGCCCCGAGAGCCTCCTCACGGGCCTCCTCGATCAGCTCCACGTTTCCGGCGAGCCTGCCCTAGACTTAGAGTCCGTAGGCTCCACTGACCCGATGCTAGTCGACTCCAACACCACGTCGCTCGACGCGTTCCCCACCAATGTGGTGGTCTACGACGAACCTCTCCCTCGTGCGGAGAGCAATGGAAGCACCGTCACCGAGGTGCTCATCATCAGTCATGACGAGCTCCCCGGCGGAGGGGTGCACGACTCACTCGGCGTGGCGCTACAAGACCTAATTGCGCCCATTCTGGAAGACGCTCACGCAGAGACGTTGGAGGAGCGCCGCCATCAGCTCATTGAAGGCGCGAAGAAGCTGGCCAGCATGAGGCGCTTATCAGAAGCCTACCAGCAGGAGATGGATTGCGCCGTCGGCGGCTCGCCGGCCCCGGCGGGGCCCAGCCACCTTGGCGCGGTCCAGTAGCGCGGTGTAGCCATCGCCAACCTGTTTGGGGCAAGCCGCCCTGTGTACGCTACACCAGCGGAGAACATCCGAGCCGCCCAGGCAGCGGCGGATGAGCTAGACAATTTCGAGGGCGAAGAACGCTGCCTCATGATGGAGCGAGTCCAGCGGCTCCTCGACGCGGCCGCCGCGCAGAACGAGGCCGGCTGCCGCACGGAGGCGCCGCAGCGGCCAAACGACGACCTTCACTGAGATCAAGGTGCGATGTCTCGGACGCCGACTGGCGGTGCCCAAGGAAGAAGAGACAAGGAGCCGGCTGTCAGCCACAGTCGGACTCGCATTACCACAGAGCGCGACCGAGACAGCCGCCCAAGAGCAGTGGAACGACGGGACGACTGTCCGCCTCCCCCTCCCCGCAAGGAGAGGCAAGTCTCCTCGCCGCCTGTTGACCATCCGACTCTCGGCGACCGCCTTGGCTGCCGAGAGGGAGTTGGAGAGAATGACGCCCGCCACCGGATCAACCGACTTCATCGATCCCTAGCGCTGGAAGAAGAAGACGAGCTGGGTCCGCCCTGTTTCGGGCCCCGCATTCGAGACGAACCCTTTCCCAGAGGGTCCACGCTCCCAAGAGACACGCCCAAGTATACCGGCTGCGTGAAGCCGGAAGACTGGCTAGTCGACTACTCCACGGCTGTCAGCATAGCAAACGGCAACAAGCGTGTCGCCGTAAAGTACGTTCCGCTCATGCTCCAGGGCACGGCCCGGACATGGCTGAACAGCCTAAAGCCCGACAACATCAACAGCTGGGTCGACTTCACCGAAGCGTTCGTCCGCAACTTCACCAACACGTACAAGCGTCCTCCCAAGCCTCGTTAGCTCTCCTTGTGCGTGCAAGGCCCCGACGAGTCGACTCGCGATTACCTCACGCGTGACTCCTCAAGCACAAGCTCCTCTGCGACGAGCCAGAAACCCTCGACGAGCTGCTGATCATAGCGGACAAGTATGCCACGACCGAGTCCTCCATGAAGGCGGAGATTCAAATCAGCACAACTGGCAAAGTGGCCCCTCAAGCTCCAAGAACTCTGGCGGTAGACGCCAACCAATGACAACAGACGGGCGACCACAAGCGCAAGGCCCCGCAGCCGGCTTCCAGCAGCCGGCAGGTCACGACCGTTGAAGCCCAGCAGCCAGATGAGCAGCCTCCACCTAAGCGACAGAAAGGTGGCAAGCCAAACTGGTTGCCGGCCTTCTCCTATGAGCAGACCCTGGTTGGACCTTGCAAGTTCCATAGCGGCGCGAAGCCGTCGAATCACACCACCCGGAAGTGCCACTAGCTCACCAGGATCGCTAAGGGAGATGGCCTCCTACCTCCCCCGCCTGCTGGGCAGCCGCCTCCGCCTCCGCCCCAGCAGTCGGCTGTCAGGCCAGTCGGCGCAGTACAAGACGAATACCCTAAAGAGCACGGAGCCTACGTGGTGATTACTAGTATGGCTGATGATCGACGCGGCAGCCGGCTGCAGCAACAAGAGGTGAATGCAGTAGCATCGGAGACGCCAGAATTAATGCACTGGTCCGAGAAGCCCATCAGCTGGAGCAGGGCTGACCACCCAGAAGTGATGCCGAGTCCGGGCTCCTATGCCTTGGTCCTGGACGCCACCTTTGCTACAGACAGACGAGCCGCGCGTTTCTCGCGAGTTCTGATGGACGGAGGCAGCAGCATCAATATCCTGTACAAGGACACCATGGAGAAGTTAGGAATCAAGCAAAGACAGCTTCAGAATAGCCGAACTGTGTTCCACGGCATTGTTCCTGGGCTTTCCTGCTCACCAATCGGCAAGATCCTGATGGACGTCCTCTTTGGAGACAAAGATCACTTCCGCCGAGAGTCTATTTGGTTTGAGGTGGTGGACCTCGAGAGCCCATACCATGCGCTATTCGGCCGACCCGCCTTGGCCAAGTTCATGGCGGTCCCCCACTACGTCTACCTCAAGATGAAGATGCCCAGTTCTAGAGGAATTCTGACTGTGGCTGGCGACTACCGGAAGTCGTCTGCTTGCGCGGATGAGAGCAGTCGGCTGGCCGAGTCCCTGGTAATCGCGGCCGAGAAGCGGCTCCTTGAGCGAGTTGTGGCGATGGCCGGCAAGCAGCCTGAGGTATCGCCCAACCCAAAAGAGTCGGAGGCTGAGGGTTCGTTCAAACCGGCCAAAGAGACAAAGAAGATACCCTTGGATCCAGAGCACCCAGAGAGGTACGCCGTCGTAGGTGCAAACCTCGACAGCAAATAGGAAGGCGAGCTCGTCGATTTCCTCTGTGAGAATCGGGACATCTTCGCATGGTCCCCCAAAGACATGCCAGGTGTACCAACGAAATTTGCTGAGCACAAGTTACATGTCCGATCTGATGCAAAGCCGGTCAGACAGCCCCTGCGCCACCTATCAGAAGAGAAGAGAAGAGTTGTCAGAGAAGAGATAGCCCGACTCATAGCAGCCGACTTCATTATGGAAGTGTTCTTTCCAGAATGGCTAGCAAATCCAGTCCTGGTACTGAAGAAGAACAAGCAGTGGCGAATGTGTATTGACTACACGAGCCTCAACAAGGCCTGCCCCATGGACCCATTTGCTCTACCAAGAATCGATCAGGTGATAGACTCCACAGCCGGATGCGAGCTGTTGAGATTTTTGGATGCATACTCAGGATATCACCAGATCAAGCTGAACCCGGCTGACAGACTAAAAACCGCCTTCTACTACCTCGCCATGACGTTCGTCTTAAGGAATGCCGGCGCCACCTTTCAGCGTTGCATGCAGAAGTGCCTCCTCAAGCAGCTTGGTAGAAACGCCCACGTCTACGTAGACGACGTGGTGGTGAATACGGAAAAGCGCGGAACGCTGCTGGAAGACCTCAAGGAGACCTTTGAGAACCTACGCCGATTCCAGATCAAGCTCAATCCCGAGTACCAGCCGGCCAGCTCCTTGGCTTCCTGGTCTCTGAACGCGACATAGAATGCAACCCAGTAAAGATCAAGGCCATTGAGAGAATGGAGGTACCCAGCCGACTGCTGGATGTGCAAAGGTTCACCAGTTGCTTGGCGTCCATCAGACGATTCATCAGTCGGTTGGGCGAGAAAGCTCTCCCCTTATACCAACTCATGAAGAATACCACTTTTTTCGAGTGGAACCATAAGGCATAAGAAGCTTTTCTCCATTTGAAGAAGATGCTGACTACTCCACCCGTCCTGGCGGCTCCGACCCCCAAGGAACCTATGCTCCTGTACATTGCTGCCACCAGCCGGGTGGTCAGCACGGTCATTGTAGTAGAACGCAAGGAGGAAGGCAAGGCACTACCTATCCAGAGACCAGTATATTACCTGAGCGAAGTACTGTCGACCTCCAAGCAGAACTACCCCCACTACCAGAAGATGTGCTATGGTGTACACTTTATTGCCAAGAAATTGAAGCCTTACTTTCAAGAGCATCCAATCACGGTGGTCTGCACGACCCCGCTTGCCGAGATCATTGGTAGCCGAGATGCTTCTGGCCGAGTGGCCAAGTGGGCCATAGAGCTGGCTCCCTACACCATCCACTACCAGCCCCGCACCACTATCAAGTCACAAGCATTGGCCGACTTTATCGTCGACTGGGCCGAGACCCAGTACCTACCTCCAGCGCCTGATTCCACCCATTGGCGGATGCATTTCGATGGCTCCAAGATGCGCACCGGTTTGGGAGCCGGCATCGTCCTCACCTCTCCCAAAGGTGACAAGCTCAAATACGCGCTACAAATCCACTTTGCCGCCTCCAACAACGTCGCCGAGTACGAGGCGCTCATTCACGGGCTCCGGCTTGCCAAAGAACTTGGCATCCGCCGGATCTTGTGTTATGGCGACTCGGACTTAGTGGTCCAACAGTCATCTGGCGACTGGGACGCGCAAGATGCCAACATGGCGAGTTACCGTTTCCTCGTGCAGCAACTCAGCGGGTATTTCGAAGGGTGCGAGTTCCTCCATGTGCCAAGAAACGACAACGACCAAGCAGACGCCTTGGCACGAATCGGCTCTACCCGCCAAGCGATACCATCTGGCGTCGCCCTTCAACGCCTCCTCAAGCCATCTGTCAAGCCTTCACCAGAATCAGACTCCATTTTTGTGCCGACTCCTCCCGAATACATCGGAACCAACTCCAGAGGCCCGGCAGTCGGTACGGGGATTTTGGCAGATGGCTCCAAAGCCGCCATAGTCGAACCTGGCCCGGGGACTGCGGCAGCGGACTCGAAGACTCCAGAACTCGACCCAAGGGCCGTGCCAGTCGGCCTGGGGACTTCATTAACCTAGCAAGCGGTTGTTGGCTCCAACCCGCCGCCTCCCAGCCCAACCGCCCTCGTCCAAGTCGCAGTTCTGGCAGTCAAAGAAGTAGCAGCACCCTCATGGGCCCAGCCCATCCTCAAATTCCTGGTGAGCAAAGAGCTGCCAACTGATGAAACCTCAGCTCGGCAAGTACAACGCCGGGCGGCAGCCTACACCATAGTCAACAGAGAGCTGGTCAGGCGCAGCATCACTGGTGTCTACCAGCGCTGCGTAGAGACAGAGCAAGGCCAAGCAATTCTCAAAGACATCCATCAAGGCGAGTGCGGCCACCATGCGACTTCAAGAGCGCTCGTCGCAAAAGCCTTTCGATGCGGTTTCTTCTGGCCGACTGCACTAGAAGAGGCCAAGCAGTTGGTCCAAAAATGCAAAGGGTGCCAGAAGTTCAGCTCCAAGCCGCACCAGCCTGCTTCTGCCACTCAAGACCATCCCCATTGCCTGGCCTTTCACAATTTGGAGTCTAGACATGGTGGGACCATTCAAGATAGCACGAGGTGGCTTAACTCACTTACTTGTCGCAGTGGACAAGTTCACCAAGTGGATTGAAGCGAAGCCAATCAAGAAGCTGAACGGCCCGACTGCCGTGACTTTCATCGCTGATATCACAATTCGATACGGCATACCAGACAGCATCATCACCGACAACGGCACAAATTTCGCCAAAGGCACCTTGGCCCGTTTTTGCGCAACACAGGGCATCCGACTAGACCTAGCATCCATCGCCCATCTAGAGTCCAATGGCCAGGTGGAGTGAGCAAACGGCCTCATCCTGTTCGGCATCAAACCCCGGCTGATCGAGCCTCTAGAGCGCTTGGCTGGCTGCTGGCTCGATGAGCTACCAGCCGTCCTCTGGAGTCTGCGCACGACTCCAAACAAGTCAATAGGCTTCATGCCTTTCTTCCTCGTCTACGGTGCTGAAGCCGTCATCCCAACGGACATAGAGTTCGACTCCCCACGAGTCACCATGTACACCAAGGAGGAAGCAGAAGAAGCACGACAAGACGGTGTCGATCTGCTAGAAGAGGGCCGGCTGTTGGCACTCAGCCAGTACAGCATCTACCAGCAAAGCCTGTACCGATACCACAATAGGAAGGTCAGGCCAAGATCTTTCCAATAGGGCGACCTTGTGCTCCGGCTGATCCAGCGAACAGCCGGCCAGCACAAGCTGTCGGCGCCTTGGGAAGGCCCTTTCATCATCAGCAAAGTACTGGGCAACGACTCCTACTACCTGATTGACGCTCAGAAGCCCTGAGCACGCAAGAGGAACGACTCCGGCAAGGAGACAAAGCGGCCATGGAATGCAAATCTCCTCCGAAGATTTTACAGTTGATGTAGTATGTACCACGCTACCTTTTGTATTAAAGTACCAAGACTTAGGGCCCCCCGAGACGAGCTCGGGGACTGCCCTCTTTTGTCTGTATGATAAAAATTATGCCTGCAAGTATGTTACTCCTTTTTATGCCGTTTGGCACCGGGCTCGACAAGTCGGCCTGGGGACTTGCCTCCTTGCACTATGAAATGCTTCCTGCAGTCGGACAAGTAGTGTGTAAACGCCTAAACCGTCTCCTGTCAGAAGCCACAGCTCGCAGAGCGACTGTACGGTGGGCAGAAGTAAGGTAGAATGGGCATTCGCATGAAAAATGGCTAAGGACTCAAAGCATAAAACATAGCTCAAGACGGCTTCCAGCCTTTTTGCAAACCGACTCTCGAGTAGTCGGATTGCTGCTTCCTATTCAACTTGCTCAAAAACTCTTAAAACGGCTAAGTACTTCCCTTCCCAAAGTAGCCAAGCATTTGATCCAGCGGCAGTCCGTAGAGCGGCTGTCCGATTGGCAAGGCAGGCAACTAAGAGAAAGCAGCAAAGGAAAAAAGCCAAAAGAGCAATGAGCAAGAAAAGATAGAACTCGGATAAATATATTTACATAGCATAGGCCCTTGGCTGAATCTTCGAGCAGAAGTTCAAAATACACCCTGCGGGTGGAATTGTGCGAATTAACAAGTTCTTCAAAGACTACTGAAGCAGATAAAATAAAGGTAAAGCAGCAGCTTAGAAAGCAGCTGACGGATTCGGAGGGTCGGACGAGGCGCAGCGTCAGGCGTCGGGGCGGCCGGCTGGCTAGTCTCGGCTTGATCGCCTCCGGCGGCAGTCGGGTCGGTCGCACGCGGCTCGTTGCTGGAGGCGCGGTCGAGCTGAGGCTGGCCGTCTGCTCCGTCTTCTGGTGCCTCCGTCTCTGCCTCCGTCCTCCGCCTCGCCTTCCTCCTCGACGCTGGAGCCAATCACCTCCGCCGAGTCCTCGCCGTAGTCTGGGTTCATCCCAAACCACTCCGGCGAAGATGCTGGTGTCGGTGTACTCGGCGATCGCCACAGCACGCTTGAGGAGGGCATCTTCCGCAGCTGCCAGCTCCGGCTGGGCCTCCGACTGAAGCATGGCCAGCCAGTCTATATCCAGCCCCGGATACCACGCCTTGACGAACTCCAAGGCCCGGCGAGCTCCAGCTCGGGCCGAAGAACCCTTCCAGGCCTCAAGACGACCAGCCGCAACATCTAGCCAGTCGGCCGTTAGGCTGGGGGTGCGCGGAGCCTACATCTCCGGCCACAGGGCGGCAATCGCCTGGGCACCGACACGCTGAAGCCGGCGCAGCATCCGGTGAGTCGGCCGAAGGCGAGCCTCGATGCTCAGGATGTGCTCGTCAAGGGTTCGGGGGGCGTCGGCGGCGATCTCTCCGCCCTCCGCCCTCCGACCTTCACGATCAGCCTCGATGGCTTGGATGGCGGCCTGCGAGTGCCCAGGAAAGAAGTCTGCCAAGATGGAAGAAACGAAGAAGCAAGTCAAAACCAGGAGTCGGCACGACCTATAATCGGCAGAAAGTAAAGAAACTCACCATCAACGATGTCTTCAATCTCATGGAAGCTGGAGGCCAGCATCGCCTCCTTGTCAGACCAGGAGGAGCGCAAGCTCGCAAACTCGGCCAGGAGGGCGGTCTGCGTCTCTTCTGCCTCCCTCCGCATCTTCACAAGGCAGCTCCTTCTGCTCTGCCAATTGAGTGGCCAGCAGATCGCGCTCCGTGGCGAGCTTGCTGCACTCCTCCTCTTTGGCGCGCAAGCGGAGTTGGCGTCGCTCAGCTGCTGTTGAAGAGCAGCGTTGGTCCCCTGAAAGAAGAAAGAAAGAAGGCGTTAAGTCATCAATAAAGAAGGTCGCCGGGGAGATCCGGCCCGACTGCTCAGCAGTCGGCCCGAATCTCGGGGACTACAGCCCGCGGGTGCGCCAGCGCGCCCCCGCAAAGAAGGAAAAATACACTCCGGCTCTCCGACAAATCGGCGGTCCGCTTGCCCAGCTCTTCAACGTTACGGTTGAAGGCAGTGACGCGGAGGTTGTGGTAATCCTGCGTCAAGCATTTCAGACAAAAAGTTAATACCCAGAGTTCATCAATTGGAGTTCCGGGCCGCCTGCTCAGCAGCCAGCCCGAAACTCGGGGACTACACCCAGTGGGTGCGCTGGCGCGCCCCCACAGAGAGGAACAAGAAAACAAGGACCAAAGGAAAAAACATACCCGGACGGCTGCCCGCGACACCAGGTACGCCTTGGTGCAATTCTGGAGAGCGTCGCCCTCGGCACGAAGCTTCGCCTGGACGTCCAGAAGCGCCTGGTTCAGCGGCCCTGTGCCGCCTCCTCGCACCCACCCAATGGGCGCGGCGCTCGTCGCTTCGGCGTCTGGGATCGCCGAGCTGGCGGTGCCGGCTCCAGGGGGCGGGGTGCCGAAGTCGCCTTCTCCAGACGGCGGCGCGTCAGCGAGCCGACTTGGAGGAGTAACCTCGCCACGGCCTCGTCTTCGGTCGGCGGCACCGGAGGGTCCGCTGGCTGCTTGCCTTGCGCACTCTCAGACGGCGGCGGAGGCGGCGGCGGAACGATCACGTCCGGCGTAGAGGGGTCGCCGCCTTCCCTCTCCACGGGGGTTCTCGCCGGCTTCCCAGTCTGCCCCGTGAACTCCGGAGGCGGCGGCGCAGAGTTCAACGGGGTGACGAACACCGCCGATTGGCGGCGTGCGGCTCCTCAGCCTGCCGCTTCGTCGCGGCGGCGGCTTCGGCCTCCGCCAGTTTTTTCTTGGCGGAGGCCTCCGCCCTATCGGCCTCCGCCTTCTCCAGGCGAACGGCCTCTTCTTCGTTGCGCTTCTCCTGCGCATTCCGCTCTGTCGCCTCCCGGAGGTCAGCAGCGGGGTCAATCCGCCGAGTGGTGGCGGACGTCTCCGCTGACCCCATGATGGAGGCGGCGGTGACCCTCTCAAAGAGTGAGGGGAGCCCTGAAGCAAGGGCAGCAAGCAAAGACTCAGACAAAGCCACAAAGAAGAATAAAGCATTAAGACAGAGTACTCACGCGGAGACCAACGGTGGCTTCTTCACTTCCTTACGAAAGCGGATGGCCGTCGCAGCCGCCTTGTCCCGCCGGGTCGCCGCAGCCAGACCCTTGGGCTTCTTCGGCCGACTGCCGAACAAGGTCGGCACGGTCCTGCGCTTCTTCCCTCCGCCTGGAGCCCCCGGCGCAGCAGAAGAGCCCGCGCTAGGCTGGCCGGCTCCTGGCCGATGGCGGGGGGCGACTTCTCCCTCGGCGTCGTCGTCAGGCCAGTCGGCGAAAGTGGCCGAAGGCCTGAAGTCGCCTGCTGCCTCCTCCTCCCTCGGCGTCGTCCTCCAGAGCCGCCGCCCCCAGATCGGGGTCGTCGACGTCGCTCTCCGCCCGGTCGGCGAGGAACTCGCGGGCCGGCCCCGAGGTGCCGGCTGGCGGGTGGAGGAGGGGATTCTGACCAAAGCCGACTGGTCAAAACAAACTCGGCAAGAAAGAAGACAATCCAAAGAAAGAAAGGAAAGGCAACTCACCACGGGCGGGGGGTTGGCGCGGGAGTACGGCTCCTTGCCGAACCGCCAATCCTCCAGGAGCTTGCTGTCCGAGAGGTAGTTCACCATGAAGGCCACCTCCTCGTGAGGCATGTCCTTGGTGCACATCCGACTCGGGTCGCGGTGCCCGCTCATCTGGCATATCATATGGAGGCGGCCTTGGAGCGGGAGAACTCGGTGCGCCACGAAAGCGGCCAGCAGGTCTGGACCAGTCAAGCCCTCCGACTACGTCAGCACTCGGAGTCGCGCGATGGCGCCGGCTCCCGCATGCGTCAGCGACTTGGCCCGGTACGACCAGTTGGGCAGTCTCCCAGCCGGTGGGCCGGCTTCGAAAGCCGGCAGGTTGACCCAGTCGCCCCTCGCGGAGACGCTCCTGACGTAGAAGTACGATCTCTGCCACAGCTTCACCGACTTTATCAGCGAGATGGAGGGGAAGGGGTTGTCGGCCCCCGACCTTCGCACGGCGATGAAAGTGCCGCATTGAGCCGGCACGCCTGCAGTCTGGGTGCCGAGCTTGGAGAAGAATAACTCCCCCCAGAGCTCGAGGGTGGGGAGGACTCCGAGGAAGCCTTCGCACAAGGCCACGAAGGCGGACAGCAGCACCACTGTGTTGGGGGTGAGGTGGTGCGGCTGGAGGCCGTAGAACTCCAGGGAGGATTGGAAGAAACTGCTCGCCGGCAACCCCAACCCGCGCAAGTAGTGTGAGCGGAAGATGACCTGCTCGCCCTCCTGCGGCGCGGGGGAAATCTCCCCCTTTGGCGCAAGACGCACCCGCACGTGATCCTCGCCGGGGAGCCGACGAGTCCGGCGGAGGAACTCGACATGGTCGTCGTGAACTTCGGAGCCGTCCCAGGTGCCAGAGTGCACCGGGGGAGGCGCGGTGGCAGAGGAAGAGCTCATCGCGAGCTGATCGCCGTGGCGTTCGTCGGAGCTTGGGCGCGCGGCAGAGCGAAGAAGAAGAAGAAGGAGGAGAGCGAGGAGCAGTGAGAAGGAAGAGAGCGAGGAGTGGCGGGAAGGAGGACCGCGCGTGCCCCCCTCTTTCCCCTACTTATAGCCTCGTGGGCTGCGAAGCCGAGGGGGCGGTCGTGGGATTTACTGCGCCCGGCCCCACGACCCCCACGTTCCAACGACAAAGTTACTGCGCGCAGTAACTCCACGGGAATCCCAACCGTCCGCCGGGGCCGCAGCGGATCCGCTCGGGCGCCGAGGCGCGGTAGTGGCGGGCCCCGCCTATGGGCCTGTCCCGTCGCACGCGTAGGCTGGCAGGATGGCCCAGCCATGTGTCATCGCATGACAGGCCTAGAACGGGCGGGCGCCTGGAGGCTTAGCTAGCACGCTACTTGGATCCCGCCGCGACGTTCGAAATATTGTGCGAGTCGGAATTGAGGCAGTCCGAGTTGAGCGAGTCCGACTCCTTCTAGTCGGCCCGGCAGAAGTCAATCAAAGACCATGTGTTGAGCACCCGGAAAGAGAAACTGCTGAGGCTTCTCGGCCGATCGTCCGTGGCGCCTCACCAGCTTCGGGGACTACTGTCGGGAGTAATGGGCCACTGGTAGGCCAACCCGAGCCCTAGAACCTTTCAAGACATCGGGGCAGGCTGCGCCCCTCAAGGCCCCAGGACGAAGAGCCTCCTTCGAGAAGTCAATGGCAAGACGGCCGACTGACCACTCGCGGCCGAGTCCCAGTGACGACCGCGGGGTAAGCCGACTCCTGACTGGCGACTTCCGGAGAAGCCGGCTTTGGGGAGTCGGCCTGCGACTCCAACAAACCCTGTGACCTCAACAAGGGGGACGGGGCAGGAGAGTGGCTACAGTGAAGCCCACTCCTGCCCCTTACCAAGGGCGGGCATGGCCACAGCATGCCGTACCCCGGAAGACCTCCGTGCGGCGTGGCACTGTTGCCATGCCGGCCCTGACATCAGCACCGCAGGACCAAATCCTGCACCCACGACGGCTTGTCTGTATGGCTCGGAGGCAGCGGGTCCCACCAGTCGGTGAGACCCCAGGAGACGGCAAGAGGACCACCAGTCGGACCCGTCGGGAGTCGGCCTGGGCGAGTCCGCCGAGCCCTCCCCGGGGCCCACGCACCATTAATCAAGATGTGATGGAGAGTGGCAATAGTGATCGCCGCCAGGCGGCGGGGCTGTTGCCACGACCCCATGATCAAGCCCGCGTCATCAGAAGCACGGCTACAGTAATCAGCAGCCGGCAAGACCCGCCCACGGCGGACGCGGCCTGTCGGCTCCGTACCAAGCCAGTCGGCGGGCCCCAGCGGTCGGCGGGGAAGTCGGAGGCCAGAGGCGCTGATGGCTGGGCCCGCGTCCCGCCGGATTACCATTGTACCCCTGGGGGGTAGGCCTATATAAACCCCCCAGGGCACCCATGCAAAGGGTTGGAACCCATTAGCTCTAGGCCAGATCATACAGAAGGGAGAGACCTAGCCTTGCCCTCTCCTACCTCCAAGAAACAGCTCAAGGAGCAACCATGTAAACACTTTGCCATAGTGATCATGCGGAGACCCCGCAGAGCAGCAGTAGGGGTATTATCTCCCCGAAGAGCCCTGAAGCTGGGTAAGATTCGTCAGCGTGCATGCCTTCGCCTCATCCCGTTTCCAGGCACCGGCGACGTTCTACTCGCCCCCACCATGATAAGCCATCCTTTGGCATATGTCGCACCAAACCCCCAACAAATATGAATTATTCTTATGGAGATGAACTTGCTATAGTTCCTTATGTTAAACATGAAATTGTTGCTATTGCACCCACGCATGATAGTCCTATTATCTTTTTGAATTCTCCAAACTACACTATATCAGAGAAGTTTGTGCTTATTAAGGATTATGTTGATGGGTTGGCTTTTACTACTACACATGATGATTTTGATAAGTATAATATGCATGTGCTTGCTGCTCCTACTTGCAATTATTATGAGAGAGGAACTATATCTCCACCTCTCTATGTTTCCAACATGATAAAATTGCAAGAAACTGTTTATACTATGCATTGGCCTTTACTTTGTGTGCATGAATTGTTCTTTTATGACATGCGGATGCATAGGAAGAGAGTTAGACTTCGTCATTACATGATATATGTTGCTTTGTGCTCACTACTAAATTACAAGTCATTGCTAATTAAAATTGGCTTTGATATACCTTGGGATCCGGGTGGATTCACTACTTGAGCACTATATGCCTAGCTTAATGGCTTTAAAGAAAGCACTGCCAGGGAGACAACCCGGAAGTTTTAGAGAGTTATTTATTTCTGTTGAGTGCTTTTATATAGTTTAAAAACAACAAAAATAAAGAGGGGAACCCAAAACTTTTTCAAAAAGGAAAGTGAAAGTGATAGAGACGAGCATTGTGAAAATGGGGGACGTCCTTGAACTTTGTTCATGCCCATGGGAACTTTGTGAATCTTAATTACAGAAAATTTTCAACAAAAATAATTATCCCCTTGTACAATTCCATTGTATTATAAAAATAATGTGCCAAGGTTTGCCTTTAGGATGTTTACATTTGCTTGATGGTTTGTACGGTGCAGGACAGAAACTTTGGCTGTAGTACGCGATTTTACATTTTTAGCTGGAATGTCAAATGGTTCTTATTCTTTTTGCACTGTCTTGATGTAATTTTTGTTATTTTTTCTAATTTTGGTAGAATTGTTCAAGTATCATAAGTATGGTGAATGTTCAAATTATTACTGACTGTTCTGCTTTAGACAGATTCTGTTTTTGATGCATAGTTTGCTTGTTTTGATGAAACTATCAATTTATATTAGTGGATTAAGCCATGAAAAAGTTATATTACAGTAGACACAATGAAAAAACAAAATATTAATTGATTTGCAACAGTACTGAGAGTAGTGATTTGCTTCATTATACTAACGGATCTTACCGAGTTTTCTGTTGAAGTTTTGTGTGGATGAAGTGTTCGATGATCGAGAAGGTCTCGATGTGAGAAGAAGGAAGAGAGGCAAGAGCTCAAGCTTGGGGATGCCCGAGGCACCCCAAGTAAATACTCAAGGAGACTCAAGCATCTAAGCTTGGGGATGCTCGGGAGGCATCCCCTGTTTCTTCAACAAGTATCGGTATGTTTTCGGATTCGTTTCATTCATGCGATATGTGCAAGTCTTGGAGCATCTTTTGCATTTAGGTTTTTACTTTTCTTTTATGCACCATGCTGGTATGATATGGTCCTTGGTTGATTTATAGAATTCTCTTTGCACTTCACTTATATCTTTTGAGTATGGCTTTATAGAATGCTTCATGTGCTTCACTTATATCATTTGAAGTTTGGATTGCCTGTTTCTCTTCACTTAGACAACCGCCATTTGTAGAATGCTCTTTTGATTCACTTATATTTGTTAGAGCATGGGCATATCTTTTGTAGAAATAATTAAAACTCTCTTGCTTCACTTATATATATTTAGAGAGATGACAGGAACTGGTCATTCACATGGTTAGTCATAAAATCCTACATAAAACTTGTAGATCGCTGAATATGATATGTTTGATTCCTTGCAATAGTTTTGCGATATTAAGATGGTGATATTAGAGTCGTGCTAGTTGAGTAATTGTGAAATTGAGAAATACTTGTGTTGAGGTTTGTGATTCTCGTAGCATGCATGTATGGTGAACCGCTATGTAACGAAGTCGGAGCATGATTTATTTATTGATTGTCTTCCTTATGAGTGGCGGTCGGGGACGAGCGATGGTCTTTTCCTACCAATCTATCCCCCTAGGAGCATGCGCGTAGTACTTTGTTTCGATGACTAATAGATTTTTGCAATAAGTATGTGAGTTCTTTATGACTAATGTTGAGTCCATGGATTATACGTACTCTCACCCTTCCACCATTGCTAGCCTCTCTAGTACCGCGCAACTTTCACCGGTACCATATACCTTCCTCAAAAGAGCCACCATACCTACCTATCATGGCATTTCCATAGCCATTCCGAGATATATTGCCATGCAACTTCCATCATCATCATATACATGACTTGAGCATTTATTGTCATATTGCTTTGCATGATCGTAAGATAGCTAGCATAATGTTTTCATGGCTTGTCCGTTTTTTGATGTCATTGCTACGCTAGATCATTGCACATCCCGGTACACCACCGGAGGCATTCATATAGAGTCATATCTTTGTTCTAGATATCGAGTTGTAATATTGATTTGTAAGTAAATAAAAGTGTGATGATCATCATTATTAGGACATTGCCCCAGTGAGGAAGGGATGATGGAGACTATGATTCCCCCACAAGTCGGGATGAGACTCCGGACGAAAAAATAAAAAATATATATAAAAAGACAAAGGCCAAAAAAAGAGAAGGCCCAAAAAAACAAAAAAATGAGAGAGAAAGAGAGAGGGGGCAATGTTACTATCCTTTTACCACACTTGTGCTTCAAAGTAGCACCATGTTCTTCATATAGAGAGTCTCTTGAGTTATCACTTTCATATACTAGTGGGAATTTTCATTATAGAACTTGGCTTGTATATTCCAATGATGGGCTTCCTCAAATGCCCTAGGTCTTCATGAGAAAGCAAGTTGGATGCACACCCACTTAGTTTCAGTTTGAGCTTTCATATACTTATAGCTCTAGTGCATCCGTTGCATGGCAATCCCAACTCCTCACATTGATATCGATTAATGGGCATCTCCATAGCCCGTTGATATGCCTAGTTGATGTGAGACTTTCTCCTTTTTTGTCTTCTCCACATAACCCCCACCATCATATTCTATTCCACCTATAGTGCTATGTCCATGGCTCACGCTCATGTATTGCGTGAAAGTTGAAAAGGTTTGAGAAACGTCAAAGTATGAAACAATTGCTTGGCTTGTCGTCGGGGTTGTGCATGATGTGAATGCTTTGTGTGGTGAAGATGGAGCATAGCCAGACTATATGATTTTGTAGGGATGAGCTTTCTTTGGCTATGTTATTTCAATAAGACATAATTGCTTGGTTGGTATGCTTGAAATATTATTGTCTTTATTTCAAAGGATAGATTATTGCTTTGAATCACTCGTGTCTTAATATTCATGCCATGATTATACATATGATCAAGATTATGCTAGGTAGCATTCCACATCAAAAATTATCTTTTTTTATCATTTACCTACTCGAGGACGAGCAGGAATTAAGCTTGGGGAAGCTGATACGTCTCCGTCGTATCTATAATTTTGATTGTTCCATGCCAATATTATTCAACTTTCATATACTTTTTGGCAACTTTTTATATTATTTTTGGGACTAACATATTGATCCAGTGCCCAATGCCAGTTCCTGTCTGTTGCATGTTTTTGGTTTCGCAGAATATCCATACCAAATGGAGTCCAAATGGGATAAAAACGGATAGAGCTTATTTTTGGAAAATATGGAAAATTTGGAAGGAAAATCAACACGAACCAGTGCCCGAGGTGGTCACGAGGCAGGGGGCGCGCCCCCCCTTAGGGCGCGCCCCCTACCCTCGTGAGCCCACCGTAAGGCGGTTGACACTCTTCTTTTGCCGCAAGAAAGCTAATATTCGGAAAAAAATCACGGCGAAGGTTTCAGGCCAATCAGAGTTACGGATCTCCATATATATATGAAACGGTGAAATAGAGCCAGAACAGAACGCACAAATAGAGAGATAGATCCAATCTCGGAGGGGTTGGGAGCCAAGGACCAGAGGGGAAACCCTTCTCCCATCTAGGGAGGAGGTCAAGGAAGAAGAAGAAGAAGGGGGGCCCTCTCCCCCTTGCTTCCGGTGGCGCCGGAGCGCTGCCGGGGCCATCATCATCACCGCCATCTTCACCAACAACTTCGCCGCCATCATCACCAACTCTTCCCCCCTCTATGCAGCGGTGTAACCTCTCTCTTACCCGCTGTAATCTCTACTTAAACATGGTGCTCAACGCTATATATTATTTCCCAATGATGTATGGCTATCCTATGATGTTTGAGTAGATCTATTTGCCCTAATGGCTATTTGATGATCGTGATTGGTTTGAGTTGTATGTTTTATTATGGGTGCTGTCCTATGGTGCTCTCCATGTCGCGCAAGCGTGAGGGATTCCCGCTGTAGGGTTTGCAATATGCTTATGATTTGCTTATGGTGGGTGGCGTGAGTGACAGAAGCACATACCCGAGTAAGTAGGTTGTTTGCGCATGGGATAAAGGGGACTTGATACTTTAATGCTATGGTTGGGTTTTACCTTAATGAATCTTTAGTAGTTGCGGATGCTTGCTAGTGTTCCAATCATAAGTGCATATGATCCGAGTAGAGAAAGTATGTTAGCTTATGCCTCTCCCTCAAATAAAATTGCAATAATGATTACCAGTCTAGTTATCGATTGTCTAGGGACAAATAACTTTCTTGTTGACAAAAGCTCTCTACTAAAACTAATTTAGTTGTGTCTTTATCTAAACAGCCCCTAGCTTTTATTTACGTGCTCTTTACTTTCTTGCAAGCTTACCCAAAAACACCTACAAAGTACTTCTAGTTTCATACTTGTTCTAGGTAAAGCGAACGTCAAGCGTGCGTAGAGTTGTATCGGTGGTCGATAGAACTTGAGGGAATATTTGTTCTACCTTTAGCTCCTTGTTGGGTTCGACACTCTTAATTATCGAAAGAGGCTACAATTGATCCCCTATACTTGTTGAAAGTGCATTATATCGACTAGAGGGGGGGTGAATAGGTGGTTTTTATGAAATTCTTCACTGAGGAATTTGCTGGTGAGGAAATTCCTTAGCGAAGAACTACTAGCAGTGGAATAAGTACTCAAAAGTAAACATAACAGAATACAAGCATAGTCATCATGATGAAATGAAGACAGGCACAGAGTACGGGAAGCGTAATCACAAGATAACACAGGATGAAGACAAACAGACTGAAGAAATTGAACCGAGGAAATTGACAAAGTCTTCAGTCAAAGTTTTCAAACACAGATATGAACAAACACACAACACAGTTATGAGGAAATGAAAGAGTTGAGGAAATAGAACCAGTAAGCTTGGTGAAGACAATGATTTGGTAGACCAGTTCCAACTGCTGTCTCAGTTGTACGTCTGGTTGGAGCGGCTGAGTATTTCAACTCAAGGGCACACAGTCCGAGACACCCAGTCCTGAACACGCAGCTCAGGACACCCAGTCCTCACCGTATTCTCCTTGAACTAAGGTCACACAAACCTCTTCCAATCACTCTTGGTAAGTCTTCAGGCGACTTCCAAACCTTCACAAACTTGGTCACTCGGTGATCCACAATTCCTCTTGGATGCTCTAGACCATGACGCCTAACCGTCTGGAAGAAGCACAGTCTTCAAAGGTAACAACGTCGGATCCGCGCAGGATCAATCTCTTTAGTGATGCTCAATCACTTGGGGTTTGTAGGTGTTTGGGTTTTGGGTTTTTGGTTTTTCCTCACTTGATGATTTTCGCTCAAAGTCCTCAGAGGATGGGTTGCTCTCAAATGACAAGTGTCAGTTTCTCTCGGAGCAGCCAACCAGCTAGTGGTTGTAGGGGGCGGCTATTTATAGCCTAGGGAGCAGCCCGACATGATAAGACATAAATGCCCTTCAATGATATGACCGTTAGGTGGATAGATATTTTGGGACAGCTGGCGCATAGCACAGCAACGGTCGGAATTTTGAGTAGTAAAATCCTCAGGGCTATCATGTTCCTCACTGTGTAGGCAATCCGCACTGGCGAATTCCTAACTCCTCAGTCAGGACAAATTCCTCAGAGACTAGAAGAACTTTGTCTCTGTCAGTGAAGAAAATGACTGAACTGTATGAGATTTCCAATGGCTTCACTCGAAGGGATTGTTTGGTGTAGGATTTTGAGTTGAGCATCACATGGAAATTTTTCCTTAGTATTTCCTCGACCCCCTTTAACAGAACGGTGTTTCCTATGACTCAAGAAAGAGAAAAACAAAACTATGAAAACGAAAGTCTTCAAGCTTCATATTCCTCGCATGAATATCAAGTCTTCACAGACACACCAATTTCTTCACTTTCAAAGTCTTCATGAAAGTCTTCAGAAATACCAAAATCTTCAGTCGAAGATATTCATTTTTAGGGGTTGACTTTTCCTGTAAATATCAAACTCCTCATAGACTTATAGACCTGTGTATACTCACAAACGCATTAGTCCCTTAACCTATAAGTCTTTAATACACCAAAATCACTAAGGGGCACTAGATGCACTTACAATCTCCCCCTTTTTGGTGATTGATGACAATATAGGTTAAGTTTTCAACGGGGATAAACATATGAAGTGTAACTATTGATATTGAGGAATTTGATTGCAAGATATAGAAGAACTCCCCCTGAAGATGTGGATAGTGAGGAATTTGCTCTTGAAGCAATGCACACTTGAAGAGTTGAATCATGGAGATCTCCCCCTATATCTTGTAATTCATACACGCATTTAACATATAATATGAAGAATTTGAAATGCATGATGAAATATGGTGCCTGATGAAATTCAGCATGCGTGCAATAATATTAACGAGGAATAAGCATGCAGAATAGTGCATCAAAAGTATCAGAGCACAGTGCATCAAAAGTATCAGAGCACCATTGGGTTTAAAATTACAACTTGATCCAATAAAGTTTCAGAAGAACGAGAGTTGTAACTTAGCAAAAAAACGCCCATATAGTAGACCCGCTTGAAGACTAACTCATATTTCTCCCCCTTTGTCATCGAATGACCAAAAGGATCGAAAATGAGGACTAACGCCCCTAAAGATAATCATGTTAAAGAAGGAGAAACGTTGTTGGGGTCGTTTGTTGATGTAGGGCCTGCCGTAGTGTCGTCCAAATCTTCATGTTCATCAGTGTCGCGCGATGAAGAATATGAGCTGGCCGCCAGAGAAGGAACCTAGACTTTCTTGAATTTCTTCGATGGAGGTGCAGACCAGTCAAAATCTTCTTTGAGACCCATGTTCTTCAGAGCTTCTTCATCATACAGATGTGACAGGATTGCCCAGGTGCGGCCAAAGACTTGATGGAGGTAGTAGTGGTTTTTCTTCACTGCATTGTGTGTGGCAGTCATGTTGTGAAGAAGTGAACCAAACTGACGCTTAACCTATTTGTGATTTCGATCCACCTTCTGGTGAAGACTAAGCAGAAGTTCACGGTCAGTCATCACGCGCGGAGCAGTGGCTTGAGGAGTGGACTTAGGTGCATTGGCAGAGTCATGTGTGGCAGAGTCATCATTGGTGGAATAAGATGCTGCTTTGTGAAACTGACCATCCAATGGACGAATGCCTTCATCTATTACAGCTGGTGCTTTGCCCTTTCCATCAACTGAGGAATATGTCTGCTTGAGGACTTCAATTGGGGGCAAGTAGTTGAGGTGATTCTAGAAATCAGCTTTGTAGTTGAGTGAAGACCTTGTCCTGAGGAATCTCATAATCCAAGGTGCATAAGGCTTCAGCTCAAATGGAGACAGTGCAACATTGGCCATAGTCCTCATGAAGAAATCGTGATAATTGATAGGAATGCCATGAACAATGTTGAATATCAGATTCTTCATGATGCCAACAATTTCCTCATCAGATGAGTCGTGGCCTTTGATGGGACTGATTGTCCTTGTAAGAATACGATAGACAGTTCTGGGCATGTACAACAATTCCTTCACGAGGAATTTGGTTCTTGGTGTTTGACCTGGCTTCAAAGGTTTCATCAACACCTGCATGTAATGATGTGTGAGCTCAGGTTCACTATAGATGCATCGAGCTTCTTCAAGGGGAGGACTGAGTGGTAGAGCATGAAGCAATTCAGCGGCTAGTGCAGTGTAGTGAGTGTTTTCAGACATCCAGTCCAGCACCCATGAATTCACATCTTCAGCATCTCCGGTGATGTGCAGCGTTGCATAGAATTGAAGAATCAGTTCTTCATTCCAATCGCATATGTCAGAGCAAAAGTTTAGCAGTCCAGCGTCGTGAAGAACACTGAGGACTGGTGCGAAGCACGGCAGAGATTCCATATCCACGTGAGGAATATGCTCATGGTAGAAGATCTTCTCCTTGTTGAACAGCACTGAGGAATAGAAATTGGCTTGACTAGCAGTCCAGAAACGCCTCTTCCTAATGAGATCAGAGTCATATGGGTTGTAATCTTCGAAGAATACGTGCTCACCGAAGAAATCATCAGCCTTCAACTTTTGCTTGCGTGAGAATGGATCCTTTGGCTTCGGCAGAGGAGTGTCAGTGAGTTGCATCACGACCTCAGGAATCTCAATCGCAGGTTCTTCAGGCTGAGGAATTTCTGGTTCCTCCTCAGTGGAAGTCTGCGTCGTTGGTTGCTCAGCAGTAGCAGTTTCTTCAGCGCTAGTGGCTGGAATTTCCTCATGGACAGATTTAGTGGGATGAGTTTCTTTAGAGCCCATGTGAACAGTTTGTGTGGGGGACTGAGGAATTTGCTGTAGAGGGGTGAACATTGGAGAGTTTGGATGCTGACCTTCCCAGAATTCATCACTGATTACGGGTGTGGAGCAGCCAATGTCCACATCTTCATCTTCCATTTCTTCAACGCCAGCCTCTTCAGCTGTGAACTGAGGCATAGGCAAGGAGATGATAGGTGTTGAAGGGATCAGATCCACTTCAATTTCTTCATCCAATGGTTCAGACAAAGCAGCAGAAGGAGTTTCTTCATCAGATCCGCTGGGGATCACATATTCTTCATCAAAAGGAACAAGGTCCTTTGATGGCCTGGTTGAGATGGGAACAACATCGATCGGATTTGCAAATGAACTTGTCATAGGCTTCATTTTCTTCGGAGCTGGAGAATCTGAAGCAGTTGATGCTTTCCTTTTCTTCATTGTAGCACGCTCTACAGCCTTGGTCTTCTTCACATCTGATGCAGATGGAAGGATTGGAGTTGAAGTTGGTGCAGGAGCAGCTGAGGAATCTGGTTGATTTTCTTCACGCACAACTGATGCAATTGCCCTGAGTTCTTCAGTTTCTTCAGGCACACCACTAGTGGGTGCCCTGGCAATTTCTTCAGCGGCTGGAATGTAGTCATTAGCCCTGGAACTCACATTATCTTCAGTAGCCTGATTGTCATCAGTGGTGCTGGCATTTTCTTCAGTAGGCTGAGCAGATGCTTCAGCCTGAGGAATTTCCTGTTGCATTGGGGATGCAACATTGGAAGTGAAGTTGTCCGCAAGTTTCACAAAACGAACCTTGGCTCTAAGACAATCAGCGCGATATGTGTCAAAGTCATCACTGAGTTTCTTAATCTCAATCTGAATAGTGACAAGTTCCTCAGTTGTCATAGAGACAATATTTTTCTTCAGATAGCGCTCTTTCTTGTACTGCGCTTTCTTGATCTGCCTGGCCTTCTCAAATTTCCACTTTTCTTCTTGAATGAAGTGGGTCAGCATGTGACTCTGGCCAGGAGTCAGCTTGAAGTCAGGCAAGGGAGTGTTGGGGTCCTTGTGCCAATCATCAATGTAGTCGAGGATCAGCTTGGGATCCAAAAGCAGTGGCACCTCTGATCCCTTGGCTCTAGCGGCCCTGACTTGCCTGTCTCTGATGATTTCTGCAAGTTCATCATCATCAGCTTCGTCTTCATCAGATGGCACTTGGAAAGCGACTTGCTTCTTTTGAGGACTTGGGCGAGGACCTCGTCCAGCAGTGGCCTTTGTCTTCAGCAGTGAGGGGCCAGCTAAGGAACTTGGTGCAGCTGAGGAACTAGCTGAGACACCTGAGGCAATGGAGATGCCGGCAGTCCTTTGGCACGAGGCGAGATGCACAGGTGCTGAGGATTTAGTCGGAACAGCTGAGGGCTTTGGCGGAGGAGCTGAGGACTTTGGAAGAACAAGAGCAGCATGAGGAATTGGTCGTGAGGGCTTTGATGATTCTGGCCGTGAGGGCATTGCTGATTCTGGCCGTGAGGGCATTGCTGATTCTGGCCGTGAGGGCATTGCTGAGGAACTTGGCCTGCGCGCAGGCTTCTTAGACATAGCCTTCTTTGGTTTGACAGCAGAGGCAGCAGCAGCAGTAGAGTCTTCATTGAATTTCCTCACTGCTTCTTTGGCTTGCTTAGCCAACTTGGCTTGGCGCTTGGCCCATTCATTAGGATAGTCCTCATCGCGCTTGAGGCTGGTGGGATCTGCTATCTGGCCAGGTGCCAATGGAGCTCTTGGGCATGGAGGATTGAGTGTGAATTTCTTCATGTACTTAGGAGTGACATATCTGTACTCCCTCCATTCTCTTGCCTATCTCCTCTCTATCCTCTGTTTGCGCACTTTGCGCTCATTCTTGGTTTCCTCAGTAGGTGTGCAGTACCCAGCATATATGTCGTCAGGGATCTCAAACGATGTATTTACCTCAGGCCTCTTTCCTCCTTTTTGTGGCCTTTTACCATCAGCCATTTTCTTCAGTTGAGGAATTTGAACAATCGAATTATCTGAAGAAGTATGCAACTTTTTTTCGAGGAACGCTGCAAATGAGTTAAGTTGATGAGAACCTAGTGATTCAGCAGCTAACATGTGTACCTGTGAACAGAGTATAGTTGCGAGGAATTTGGAGAGGTCATATGCGTTCTCAGAAGGTTTTTCAAAAAGAACAAGTTTGAGGAATTTGACCAGATGAGTCTTGAAGATTTTCACTAAGCGTTCTTTGTCTTAGGTTCCAGAGTTGTATAGATCGAAGATCCACACAATTGAGGAATCTTGAAGAAAAATGATGCTTAGAGAAATGAATCAAGAACAGATGACTTGTGAGATGTTCAGTGTGTGAAGATATGAAGAAAAACACTTTTGAAGATTTTGTAGATAATCATTCGAATCAACGAGGGCAGTAAAAGTAACTTGTAATTACCCTGGATGAAGAACACGACGAATAGTGAAGTGGAGAGGTGAAGTTCATCTGTGTAGATCTTTCACGCCCTAACTCGGCGGAGGAAGACAGCTACGGTGACGCCGGAGTGAAGATTTCCGCGGTCGGCGCGAGTACGTCGGCGACGAGGTCGAGGTAGTGAAGCTCTTCCTCACCGGCGGCGATGAAGTAGCGGCGGCGCTAGGGTTTGAGAAGCTCGAGCTGGAGAGAGAGGTCGAGCGGAGTAAAAGAAGTGAGGAAGGGAAGGAGGGGTATTTATAGCCACGGTGAAAAACTGCTCGCCTGAAGAAATTGGACGAATGTGCCCCTGACCCTTCTCATTCGCATGACATGTGTCACCCACGTAGTGAGAGCTAGAGATCGTGTTAGATCATGGGTGAGTGGATAAGTGTATTGTGGGATGCGGCACGGTTTGAGCGGCAAAGCCGAAAATTTCGATAAGATAGGTTTTGAAGTTCCGTTCGCAATTTTTTCAGCTGACAAGGACACAGTGAAGATTTTGAACGAGTTTCAAATAGAACGCACATGAAGAATTTGTGAACAGATTGGGTTGAGTATAGCATAGAGGGGAAGGGTCCGATCACATTCACTTAGCAGAAAACCAACTTGAAGAAATAGCAATAAGTGAATGATGTAGAGGACATAAACTTATATATATAGCCAATGAAGAAAAAGGACAGAACCAGTGAAGAGTATGCAAAGTTGAAGAATATGAATAATTTTAGAAATTTCAACTTTTGGTGGTGGCGTGACCCACCGTATAAGAATGATGATTTCAGACACCGCGTACAATTATCGTAGGGTTCTGAGAATCAAATTCTTCATTAATTTCTTCACACGAAGAGTGTTATTCTTCATTGATTGAAGAAAAATGTTTCTTCATGTGTTGCACATCTAAGTCATCAATTTTGCATAAGTGTTAGGATGAGTGTCCTTTTCAAAGAACATTCGAAGATTCTAGGATATTTAGCTCACACCGCAACTTGCTAAATCTCTTCTAATCCAAGGGCTTTGTAAAGATATCGGCTAGCTCTTCTTGAGTCTTCACATGCTCAATAGAAATGTCGCCCTTCAACACATGATCACGAAGAAAATGATGACGAATCTGAATGTGCTTTGTCTTCGAGTGCTGAACTGGGTTGTGAGCAATCTTGATGGCACTCTCATTGTCACTGAAGAGAGGCACATTCTTCATGTTGACGCCGTAGTCCTTGAGAGTTTGCTTCGTCCATAGCAATTGGGCACAGCAAGAACCAGCGGCAATGTACTTAGCTTCGGCAGTAGATAGTGATACGCAGTTCTGTTTCTTCGAGGACCAACAGACCAAAGATCGTCCAAGGAAATGACATGTACCAGATGTTGACTTGCGATCCACACGATCACTAGCATAGTCAGAGTCAGAATATCCACCAAGATCAAAAGCCGAGCCCTTGGGGTACCATAATCCAAGACTTTGAAATAACTTACATTGGGTTTCTTATCAGTGAGGAGTTCATAGGCAGTCTTTTTGAAGAATTTGTGAAGATATACTCTATTGATGATGTGGCACGCAGTATCAATTGCCTTAGTCCAGAAACGACGAGGCGTTTTGTATTCATCAAGCATAGTGCGGGCCATCTCAGCAAGAGTCATGTTCTTGCACTCCACGACACCATTCTGCTGAGGAGTGTAAGGAGCAGATAACTCATGAGTAATACCAAGTTCATCAAGATAGTCATCGTGACTTAATTCTTGAACTCAGTGCCTTTGTCACTTCTGATGTGCTTGATCTTCACACCAAAGTTGGTTGAAGCCCTCGAGGAAAATTGTTTGAAGACTTCCAGCACTTCATGTTTGTAAGTAACAAGGTGTACCCATGTGTAGCGAGAATAATCATCAACAATAACAAAGCCATATTGAGATGCTTCATTTGAAATAGCAGAATAATGATTAGGACCAAAGAGATCCATGTGAAGCAATTCAAACGGGCGAGTGGTGGTCATGATAGTCTTTTCTGGATGCTTGGCCTTTGTCATCTTCCCAGCTTCACAGGCTCCGCATAGGTGATCCTTGAGGAATTTGACATTCTCGATGCCAATGACATGCTTCTTCTTCGCAAGCGTGTGCAAATTCCTCATGCCTGCATGACCAAGTCGTCGATGCCAGAGCCAGCCTTCTGAAGCTTTTGCAACTAAGCACACGGCTGGTTGTGGTCCTGTAGAGAAATCAACAATATACAGGTCTCCTCTCCTAAAGCCTTCGAAGACTTTGGAATTGTCAGCTTCCATAACCACAACACAACGGTACTTGCCAAAGACAACAACCATATCAAGATCACAAAGCATTGAGATAGACATAAGGTTGTATCCTAAAGACTCAACAAGCATGACTTTGTCCATGTGTCGATCCTTTGTAATCGCAACCTTACCTAGACCCAATACCTGACTTTTGCCTTTGTCAGCAAAGATGATATGCTTCAGATGTGACGGAGATAATGGAGCATCCATCAATAGATTCTTGTCACCAGTCATGTGATTTGTACATCCACTATCGAGGACCCACTCAGTGGCTTTGGGTTGATCATCCTGCAGACGAATTAGTGCAGCTTACAAACTCATCTACTTCATCAGTGAAGAATATGACATCAATTCATCAGATCAATTTCATCAAGTAGAAGAACTGATAAAGCAATATGAGGACGTGAGAAATGAAAGTTCATTTCTTCATGATTAGCCTGCGTCCTATCAGGCATGCTCAGCTCTCTAGCAAATTCTTCAGACGATTACGTGCGTCTGGAGACCTGACCCTGTAGAAGAGATTAGTTCTTTTTGTTCACCACCCACATCTGAAGGGGTGGCAAAGAGTTCATCATTCTGCGAGCTCCATATGAGAAGGATGGCATAGAAGCCAGTCCATTTCATTTCACATAAGAGGGGTTAGAGTAAGTATAAGAGTATGCAGAGAAATTCTTCAAGGACTTATGGACATAATGATTTGAAGAATAATGCATATATCTATAATCCTTAGATCTTCCCTGCGAAACAGACGGGTTAGCACGATGATGTTCATATGAGGACTTTGATCCATATGAGGAATTTGGTCCATATGAGGAATTTGATCTGGGGTTCCTATTCTTCACAGGTGGCGTCATGATGACATTCACCTGAAGATTTTCAAGGCATCTTTTGGGAACCCAGATTTTCTTCATCGGGGAACCGTTCCTGCAGTTAGTGCCAACATATCTAGCAAATACTTCACCATTCTGATTTTTGAACAGTTTATAGTTGGAGTCAATTGACTCATCATCAGAATGAGGAGATTCACATGCAAATCCAGATAAGTTAGATGGATCAACTGGAGGTTCCTTTGCAGCAACCCATGTAGTTTTGGGGTACTGCTCAGGCTTCCAATATGTACCATCAGCATTGAGTTTCCTCTCAAAGGCGATACCCTCTTTCCTAGGGTTCCTGTTGATGATCTACTTTTTAAGCACATCACAAAGAGCCTGATGCCCTTTGAGGCTTTTGTACATGCCTGTCATGTACAATTCCTTTAGCCCTGCATCGTCAGTGATACTAGCAATGTCCTCAGATGAGGAATTAGTGATAGCAGAGGCATGTGAAGAATTTGAAACATTAGCAGTAGTTGAACATTCAGGTGAAGAATTAGCAGATTCACGTTCAATGCACTTCAAGCATGGAGGAACAAATTCTTCCTGAGAAGCGCTGATTTGTTGAGCAAGTAATGAATCGCGCTCCTTCTGAAGATCTTCATAACTCACTCTTAGCTTCTCAAGGTCTTGCTTTCTTTGAAGAAATTCATAAGAAAGCTTCTCATGGTCGGATAAGAGAGTGTTATGATGACTTTGAAGATTGTCATACTTAGTATGAAGTCTCTGAAGACTTTCAGCCAAAGCTTTTGACTGATCCATTTCTTCACCCAACGTATCATCACTTTTGTCTAGCATGTTTTGAACCTTTTCTAAAGCCCTTTGTTGTTTCACAACAATCTTAGCAAGTTTAGAAGAGCTGGGCTTAAGATTTTCATCAGATTCATTCTCACTTGATTCAGATGAGGTATATTTGAGTACCTTGGCACCCTTTGCCATGAAGCAGTAGGTGGGAGCATAGTCATCATCCCCTTCATCATCTTTGTTGGTGAGGTTATTTTCTTCATTGTTGAAGATAGACTTGCTGATGAATGCAGTAGCGAGAGCTAGGCTTGCCACTCCGGATTCGGACTCCTCAGATGACTCCTCTCCCTCATTTTCTTCAAATTCAGCCTCAGAGTCCATTTCCTAGCCAATGAATGCCCTGGCCTTCTTGGAGCTGCTCTTCTTGTGATGTGAAGGCTTTGAGGATTTTGATGATGAAGATTTTGAGGATTTCTTCTTTTTCTTCGCATCATCAGAACCGTAATCCTTGTATTTCTTCTCTTTGATTCCTTTTCCCATTGAGGACAGTCTTGAATGTAATGACCAGGCTTCTTGCATTTGTGGCAGAGCCTGCTCTTGTATTCACTTGATGAGGAATCATTGCTCCTTGAGGGTCTTCCAAGGCGACCATGTCTTGAGAACTTTTGGAACTTCTTCACGAGCAGAGCCAGATCATGGCTCAGTTCTTCAGGATCACCAAGGCTGCTATCAGAGTCTTCATCTTCGGACTCAGATACTGCCTTGGCCTTTAGTGCACGTGATCTGCCATAGCTTGAACCATAGAGATATCTCTTTTCAGCAAGTTGGAACTCATGAGTATTTAGCCTCTCGAGAATATCAGCGGGATCAAGTGACTTGTAATCAACATGTTCTTGTATCATCAATGCCAGAGTGTCAAATGAGGAATTAAGCGATCTCAGCAATTTCTTCACCACCTCATGGTCGGTGATATCAGTGGCACCAAGTGCTTGAAACTCATTTGAGATGTCAGTGAGGTGATCGAAGGTTTGTTGAACATTTTCATTGTCGAGTCTTTTGAAGCTGTTGAAGAGATTGCGAAGAACATCAACTCAAGAGTCACGCTGAGTTGAGACTCCTTCATTCACTTTGGACAACCTATCCTAGATAAGCTTTGCTGTCTCCAAAGCACTCACTCTGCCATACTGTCCTTTGCTCAGATGGCCACATATGATATTCTTCGCTTGACAGTCGAGTTGCTTGAATCTCTTCACATCAGCAGCATTCAGAGAAGGTGTGACTGAGGGAACACCATTTCCCACAACATACCAGAGATCGTTATCAATTGCTTCAAGATGCATTCGCATCTTATTCTTCCAGTAGGGGTAGTCCGTCCCATCGAAGGTAGGACACCCAGCACAGACCTTGATCATACCTGCAGTCGACATAACTAAAACTCCAGGTGGTTAAACCAAAATCACATAGAACAAGGGAGTACCAGGCTCTGATACCAATTGAAAGTGCGTTATATCAACTAGAGGGGGGTGAATAGGCGATTTTTATGAAATTCTTCACCGAGGAATTTGCCGGTGAGGAAATTCCTTAGTGAAGAACTACTAGCAGTGGAATAAGTACTCAAAAGTAAATATAACAGAATACAAGCATAGTCATCATGATGAAATGAAGACAGGCACAGAGTACAGGAAGCGTAATCATAGGATAACACAGGATGAAGACAAACAGACTGAAGAAATTGAACTGAGGAAATTGAGAAAGTCTTCAGTCAAAGCCTTCAAACACAGATATGAACAAACACACAACACAGTTATGAGGAAATGAAAGAGTTGAGGAAATAGAACCAGTAAGCTTGGTGAAGACAATGATTTGGTAGACCAGTTCCAACTGTTGTCTCAGCTGTACGTCTGGTTGGAGCGGCTGAGTATTTAAACTCGAGGACACACAGTCCCGGACACCCAGTCCTAAACACGCAGCTCAGGACACCCAGTCCTCACAGTATTCTCCTTGAACTAAGGTCACACAGACCTCGTCCAATCACTCGTGTTTAGTCTTCAGATGACTTCCAAACCTTCACAAACTTGGTCACTCGGCGATCCACAATTCCTCTTGGATGCTCTAGACCATGATGCTTAACCGTCTGGAAGAAGCACAGTCTTCAAAGGTAACAAGCGTCGGATCCACGTAGGATCAATCTCTTCAGTGATGCTCAATCACGTGGGGTTTGTAGGTGTTTGGTTTTGGGTTTTTTGGTTTTTCCTCACTTGATGATTTTCGCTCAAAGTCCTCAGAGGATGGGTTGCTCTCAAATGACAAGTGTCAGTTTCTCTCGGAGTAGCCAACCAGCTAGTGGTTGTAGGGGGTGGCAATTTATAGCCTAGGGAGCAGCCCGACATGATAAGACATAAATGCCCTTCAATGATATGACTGTTAGGTGGATAGATATTTTGGGACAGCTGGCGCATAGCACAGCAACGGTCGGAATTTTGAGTAGTAAAATCCTCAGGGCTATCATGTTCCTCACTGTGTAGGCAATCCGCACTGGCGAATTCCAAACTCCTCAGTCAGGACAAATTCCTCAGAGACCAGAAGAACTTTGTCTCTGTCACTGAAGAAATTGACTGAACTGTATGAGATTTCCAATGGCTTCACTCGAAGGGATTGGTAGGTGTAGGATTTTGAGTTGAGCATCACATGGAAATTTTTCCTTAGTATTTCCTCGACCCCCTTTAACAGTACGGTGTTTCCTATGACTCAAGAAAGAGAAAAACAAAACTATGAAAACGAAAGTCTTCAAGCTTCATATTCCTCGCATGAATATCAAGTCTTCACGGACACACAAATTTCTTCACTTTCAAAGTCTTCATGAAAGTCTTCAGAAATACCAAAATCTTCAGTCAAAGATATTTATTTTTAGGGGTCGACTTTTCCTGTAAATATCAAACTCCTCATAGACTTATAGACCTGTGTACACTCACAAATGCATTAGTCCCTTAACCTATAAGTCTTTAATACACCAAAATCACTAAGGGGCACTAGATGCACTTACACTTGTGGGTTATCAGTATGTCATCCACATATAATATGAGAAATGCTACAGAGCTCCCACTCACTTTCTTGTAAACACGGGCTTCTCCATAAGTCTGTGTAAACCCAAATGCTTTGATCATCTCATCAAATCGAATGTTCCAACTCCGAGGTGCTTGCACCAGCCCATAGATTGAGTGTTGGAGCTTGCACACCCTGTCAGCATTCTTAGGATCGACAAAACCTTCTGGTTGCATCATATACAGGTCTTCCTTAAGGAAACCATTAAGGAATGCCATTTTGATGTCCATTTGCCATATCTCATAATCATAGAATGCGGCAATTGCTAACATGATTCGGACAGACTTCAGCTTCGCTACGGCTGAGAAGGTCTCATCGTAGTCAACCCCTTGAACTTGTCGATAACCCTTAGCGACAAGCCGAGCCTTATAGATTGTTACATTACCATCCGTGTCTGTCTTCTTCTTAAAGATCCATTTATTTTTCTATGGCTCTCCGATCATTGGACAAGTCAGTCAAAGTCCATACTTCGTTTTCATACATGGATCCTATCTCGGATTTCATGGCTTCAAGCCATTTGTCAGAATCCGGGCCCGCCATCGCTTCTTCATAGTTCGAAGGTTCACCATTTTCTAACAACATGATTTCTAGGACAGGGTTGTCGTACCACTCTGGTGCGGAACATGTCCTTTTGGACCTATGAAGTTCAGTAGCAACTTGATCTGAAGTTTCATGATCATCATCATTAGCTTCCTCTCTAGTCAGTGCAGGCACCACAGAAACATTTTCTTGAGCTACGCTACTCTCCAATTCAAGAGGCAATACTTCATCAAGTTCTACTTTCCTCCCACTTACTTCTTTCGAGAGAAACACTTTCTCTAGAAAGGATCCATTCTTGGCAACAAAGATCTTGCCTTCGGAAGTAGAAGGTATACCCAATAGTTTCCTTAGTGTATCATATGAAGACGCATTTTTCCGATTTGGTTTCGAGCTTTTCAGGTTGAAGTTTCTTGACATAAGCATCGCATCCCCAAATTTCAGAAACGATAGCTTAGGTTTCTTCCCAAACCATAATTCATACGGTGTCGTCTTAACGGATTTCGACGGAGCCCTATTTAAAGTGAATGCGGCAGTCTCTAAAGCATAACCCCAAAATGATAGTGGTAGGTCGGTAAGAGACATCAGGGATCGCACCATATCCAATAGAGTGCGATTTTGACATTCGGACACACCATTACGCTGAGGTGTTCCAGGCAGCGTGAGTTAAGAAACAATTCCACATTTCCTTAAGTGTGTGCTAAATTCGTGACTCAAATATTCTCGCCCACGATCTGATCGTAAGAACTTGATTTTCCTGTCACGTTGATTCTCAACCTCACTCTGAAATTCCTTGAACTTTTCAAAGGTCTCATACTTGTGTTTCATTAAGTAGACATACCCATATCTACTTAAGTCATCAGTGAGAGTGAGAACATAACAATAACCACCGCGAGCTTCAACGCTCATTGGACCGCACACATTAGTATGTATGATTTCCGATAAGTTGGTTGCTCGCTCCATTGTTCCGGAGAATGGAGTCTTGGTCAATTTGCCCATGAGGCATGGTTCGCACGTGTCAAATGATTTGTAATCAAGAGACTCCAAAACTCCATCTGCATGGAGTTTCTTCATGCGTTTGACACCAATGTGACCAAGGCGGCAGTGCCACAAGTATGTGGGACTATCATTATCAACCTTATATCTTTTGGCATTCACACTATGAATATGTGTAACATCATGTTCGAGATTCAATAAGAATAAACCATTGACTAGCGGGGCATGACCATAAAACATATCTCTCATATAAATAGAACAACCATTATTCTCAGATTTAAATGAGTAGCCATCTCGCATAAAACGAGATCCAGATACAATGTTCATGCTTAAAGCTGGTACTAAATAACAATTATTGAGGTTTAAAACTAATCCCGTAGGTAAATGTAGAGGTAGCGTGCCGATGGCGATCACATCGACCTTGGAACCATTCCCGACGCGCATTGTCACCTCGTCCTTCGCCAGTCTCCGCTTATTCCGCAGCTCCTGTTTTGAGTTACAAATATGAGCAACCGCACCGGTATCAAATACCCAGGAGCTACTACGGGCGTTGGTTAGGTACACATCAATAACATGTATATCACATATACCTTTGGTATTGTCGACCTTCTTATCCGCTAAGTACTTGGGGCAGTTCCGCTTCCAGTGACCGTTTCCCTTGCAATAAAAGCACTCAGTCTCAGGCTTGGGACCATGCTTTGGCTTCTTCCCGGCAACTGGCTTACCGGGCGTGGCAACTCCCTTTCCATCCTTCTTGAAGTTCTTCTTACCCTTGCCTTTCTTGAACTTAGTGGTTTTATTCACCATCAACACTTGATGTTCCTTTTTGATCTCCACCTCCGCTGATTTCAGCATTGAATATACCTTAGGAATGGTCTTTTCCATCCCCTGCATATTGAAGTTCATCACAAAGCTCTTGTATCTAGGTGGGAGAAACTGAAGGATTCTGTCAATGAACGCATCATCCAGGAGATTAACTCCCAGCTGAGATAAGCGGTTGTGCAACCCAGACATTTTGAGTATGTGCTCGCTGACAGAACTATTCTCCTCCATCTTACAACTATAGAACTTGTCGGAGACTTCATATCTTTCGACCTGGGCATGAGCTTGGAAAACCATTTTCAGCTCTTGGAACATCTCATATGCTCTGTGCTGCTCAAAACGCTTTTGGAGCCCCAGTTCTAAGCTTTAAAGCATGCCACACTGAACCAGGGAGTAATCATCACTACACGACTGCCAGGCATTCATAACGTCTTGAGTTGCTGGGAAAACAGGTACATCACCTAGCGGTGCTTCAAGGACATATGCTTTCTTGGTAGCTATGAGGATAATCCTCAGGTTACGGACCCAGCCCGTGTAGTTGCTACCATCGTCTTTCAGCTTGGTTTTCTCTAGGAACGCGTTGAAGTTGAGGGCAACATTAGCGTGGGCCATTTGATCTACAAGACATATTGCAAAGTTTTAGACTATGTTCATGATAATTAAGTTCATCTAATCAAATTATTTAATGAACTCCCACTCAGATAGACATCCCTCTAGTCATCTAAGTGATACATGATCCGAGTCAACTAGGTCGTGTCCGATCATCACGTGAGACGGACTAGTCATCATCGGTGAACATCTTCATGTTGATCATATCTTCTATATGACTCATGTTCGACCTTTCGATCTTCCGTGTTCCGAGGCCATGTCTGTACATGCTAGGATCATCAAGCCAACCTAAGTGTATTGCGTGTGTAAATCTGGCTTACACCCGTTGTATGCGAACGTTAGAACCTATCACACCTGATCATCACGTGGTGCTTCGGAACAACGGACCTTAGCAATGGTGCACAGTTAGGGGCAAAACAATTCTTGATATTTTAATGAGGGATCATGTTATTTATGCTACCGTCGTTCTAAGCAAATAAGACATGATAAACATCACATGCAATCAAATAGTGACATGATATATCCAATATCATTTTGCTCCTTTTGATCTCCATCTTCGGGGCGCCATGATTATCATCATCACTGGCATGACACCATGATCTCCATCATCATGTCTTCATGAAGTTGTCTTGCCAACTATTACTTCTACTACTATAGCTAACGATCAGCAATAAAGTAAAGTAATTACATGGCGTTTTCATTGACACGCAGGTCATACAATAAATTAAGACAACTCCTATGGCTCCTGTTGGTTGTCATACTCATCGACATGCAAGTCGTGATTCCTATTACAAGAACATGACCAATCTCATACATCACATATATCATTCATCACATCCTTTTGGCCATATCACATCACACGGCATATGCTGCAAGAATAAGTTAGACGTCCTCTAATTGTTGTTGCAAATTTTTACGTGGCTGCTATTGGTTTCTAGCAAGAACGTTTCTTACCTACGCCAAAACCACAACGTGATATGCCAATTTATATTTACCCTTCATAAGGACCCTTTTCACCGAATCTGATCCGACTAAAGTGGGAGAGACAGACACCCACTAGCCACCTTATGCAACTAGTGCATGTCAGTCGGTGGAACCTGTCTCACGTAAGCTTACGTGTAAGGTCGGTCCGGGCCGCTTCATCCCACAATGCCGCCGAATCAAGATAAGACTAGTAACGGCAAGTAAATTGGAAAAATCGACGCCCACAACAATTTGTGTTCTACTCGTGCATAGAAACTACACATAGACCTAGCTCATGATGCCACTATTGGGGATCATTGCAGAAATTAAAATTTTCTATGCATCACCAAGATCAATCTATGGAGCTTACTAGCAATGAGAGGGAAGTGCATCTTCATACCATTGAAGATCGCGATGCGGAAGCGTTACAAGAACGCGGATGAAGGAGTCGTACTCGTAGCGATTCAGATCGCGGTTGATTCCGATCTAAGCATAGAGCAACGGTGCCTCCGTGTTCAACACACGTGCAGCCCGGTGACGTCTCCCGCGCCTTGATCCAGCAAGGAGAGAGGGAGAGGTTGGGGAAGACTCCGTCCAGCAGCAGCACGACGACGTGGTGGTGGTGGAGGAGGAGCGTGGCACTACAGCAGGGCTTCGCCAAGCACTGCGAGAGACGAGGAGGGAGAGAGGTAGGGCTGCGCCAAGAGAGAGGGAGACTCATGTCTCTGGCAGCCCCAAAACCCCCACTATATATAGGGGAAGGGGAGGGGGCGCTGCCCCCCTAGATCCATCTAGAGGGGGGGGGGCTGATACGTCTCCAACGTATCTATAATTTTTTATTATTCCATGCTATTATATTATCAACCTTGGATGTTTTATATGCATTTATATGCTATTTTGTATGATTTTTGGGACTAACCTATTAACCTATAGCCCAAAGCCAGTTTCTGTTTGTTCCTTGTTTTAGAGTATCGCAGAAAAGGAAAATCAAACGGAGTCCAAATGACCTGAAACATCACGGAACTTTTTTTGGAAGGAAAGCAACCCGGGAGACTTGGAGTGCACGTAAGGGAAGCAACGAGGAAGCCACGAGGCAGGGGGGCGCGCCCACCCCTGGGAGCTCCCTCCACCCTCGTGGGCCCCTCGTGGCTCCCCTGACGTACTTCTTCCTCCTATATATACCCATATACCCTAAAACGACCGGGGAGCACAATAGATCGCGAGTTCCGCCGCCAGAAGTCGCCGTAGCCACCGAAAACCAATCTAGACCCGTTCTAGCACCCTGCCGGAGGGGGCAACCCAACTCTGGTGGCTATCTTCATCATCCCGGCGCTCTCCATGACAAGGAGGGAGTAGTCCACCCTCGGGGCTGAGGGTATGTACCAGTAGCTATGTGTTTGATCTCTCTCTCTTGTGTTCTTGAGGTGGTACGATCTTGATGTATCGCGAGCTTTGCTATTATAGTTGGATCTTATGACGTTTCTCCCCCTCTACTCTCTTGTAATGAATTGAGTTTTCCCTTTGAAGTTATTTTATCGGATTGAGTCTTTAAAGATTTGAGAACACTTGATGTATGTCTTGCCATGCGTATTTGTGGTGACAATGGGATATCACGTGATTCACTTGATGTATGTTTTGGTGATCAACTTTTGGGTTCCGCCCATGAACCTATGCATAGGGGTTGGCACACGTTTTCGTCGTGACACTCCGGTAGAAACTTTGGGGCACTCTTTGAGGTTCTATGTGTTGGTTGAATAGATGAATCTGAGATTGTGTGATGCATATCGTATAATCATACCCATGGATACTTGAGGTGACATTGGAGTATCTAGGTGACATTAGGGTTTTGGTTGATTTGTGTCTTAAGGTGTTATTCTAGTACGAACTCTAGGGCCGTTTGTGACACCTATAGGAATAGCCCAACGGATTGATTGGAAAAAATAACTTTGAAGTGGTTTCATACCCTACCATAATCTCTTCGTTTGTTCTCCGCTATTAGTGACATTGGAGTGACTCTTTGTTGCATGTTGAGGGATAGTTGTGTGATCCAATTATGTTATTATTGTTGAGATAACTTGCACTAGTGAAAGTATGAACCCTAGGCCTTGTTTCAACGTATTGCATTACCGTTTACGCTCACTTTTACCATTAGTTACCTTGCTGTTTTTATATTTTCAGATTACAAAAACCTTTATCTACCATCCATATACTACTTGTATCACCATCTCTTCGCCGAACTAGTGCACCTATACAATTTACCATTGTATTGGGTGTGTTGGAGACCATCTTCATCCTACGTCTCCTACGGATTGATAAACCTTAGGTCATCCACTTGAGGGAAATTTGCTACTGTCCTACAAACCTCTGCACTTGTGGAGGCCCAACAACGTCTACAAGAAGAAGGTTGTGTAGTACATCAAAAGCTCTTTTTTGGCGCCATTGCCGGGGAGTTGAGTGCCTGAAGGTATATCTTTAGATCTTGCAATCGAGTCTTTTTGTTTCTTGTTTTAGCACTAGTTTAGTTTATAAAATAAAACTACAAAAAAATATGGAATTGAGTTTGCCTCATACGCTTCATATTTTAACATCTTTCGTGAGTATGATGGAAAGGAAAATTGTGCCAAAGTGTTAGAAGAAGAATGCATTAAAATGTGTGGCACTAAATATTTGAATGATGAGCATGATTGCAATGTTGTTAGTATGAATTCCTCGAATATCCATGATGCTAATGATATGCAAAGCCACAAGCTTGGGGAAGCTATGTTTGATGAAGATGATATTTTTTGTCCCCCATGTTTTGATGAGCAAATTTGTTATGATGAAAGCATGCCTCCTATTTATGATGATTATATTGATGAAAGTGGATTTGGAGAGGTCATGACTTTATTTTGTGATGAATCCACTATTCCGGAAGAGGTTCCAATTGATTATGAGAACAAAGTTTCTATCTATGATGATTATTGTGATGACTTGTATGCTATAAGAATAATGATATCCATGAAACTTGTCATAATGATTTTAGTTTTCAATTGGATTATGCCTCACATGATAATTATTTTGTTGAGTTTGCTCCCACTATTATTCATGAGAAGAATTTTGCTTATGTGGAGAGTAATAAAAATTCTACGCTTGTAGATCATGAAAAGAATGCCCTATGTGATGGTTATATTGTTGAATTCATTCATGATGCTAATGAAAATTATTATGAGGGAGGAACATATGCTTGTAGGAATTTCAATAATATCAAGTTTCCTCTCTATGTGCTTAAAGTTTTGAAGTTATGCTTGTTTTGCCTTCCTATACTAGTTGATTATTGTTCCCATAAATTGTTTGCTCAAAAAATCCCTATTCATAGGAAGTGTGTTAGGCTTAAATGTGCTAGTCATATTCTTCATGATGCTCTCTTTATGTTTCAATTCTTATCTTTTATGTGAGCATCATTGAAATCATCATGCCTAGCTAGGGGCGTTAAACGATAGCGCTTCTTGGGAGGCAACCCAACTTTATTTTTGTTCCTTGATTTTTGCTCCTGTTTAGCAATAAATAATTTATCTAGCCTCTGTTATGATTGAGTTTTTATGTTTTAATTAGTGTTTGTGCCAAGTAGAACCGTTGAGAAGACTTGGGGAAAGTCTTGTTGATCTTGCTGTAAAAAACAGAAACTTTAGCGCTCACGAGAATTGCTGCCATTTTTTATTGGAGAGTGCTATTTAGTTAATTATTTTTGAACATGATTAATAGATAAATTCCTCACGTCCAGCAATTTATTATAGAATTTTTGAGGTTCTAGAAGTTTTCGTTAGTTACAGATTACTACAGACTTTTCTGTTTTTGACAGATTCTGTTTTTCATGTGTTGTTTACTTATTTTGATGAATCTATGGCTAGTAAAAGAGTTTATAAACCATAGATAAGTTGGAATACAGTAGGTTTAACACCAATATAAATAAAGAATGAGTTCATTACAGTATCTTGAAGTGGTGTTTTGTTTTCTTCCGCTAACGGAGCCTACGAGTTTTCTGTTAAGTTTTGTGTTGTGAAGTTTTCAAGTTTTGGGTAAAGATTCGATGGACTATGGAATAAGGAATGGCAAGAGCCTAAGCTTGGGGATGCCCAAGGCACCCCAAGGTAATATTCAAGGACAACCAAAAGCCTAAGCTTGGGGATGCCCCGGAAGGCATCACCTCTTTCGTCTTCGTTCATCGGTAACTTTAATTGGAGCTATATTTTTATTCGCCACATGATATGTGTTTTGCTTGGAGCGTCATTTTATTTACTTTTGTTTTGCTTGCTGTTTGAATAAAATACCAAGATCTGAAATTATTAAATGTTAGAGAGTCTTCACATAGTTGCATAATTATTCGACTACTCATTGAGCTTCACTTATATCTTTTGGAGTAGTTTGTCATTTGCTCTAGTACTTCACTTATATCTTTTTAGAGCACGGTGGTTGTCGGTGTCAAAACCGGAGGATCTCGGGTAGGGGGTCCTGAACTGTGCGTCTAAGGTCGATGGTAACAGGAGGTAGGGGCACGATGTTTACCCAGGTTCGGGCCCTCTTGATGGAGGTAATACCCTACGTCCTGTTTGATTGATCTTGATGATATGAGTATTACAAGAGTTGATCTACCACGAGATCATAGAGGCTAAACCCTAGAAGCTAGCCTATGGTATGATTGTTTGTATCTCTATCGACTAGCCTGGCCCTGGTTTATATAATGCACCATAGGCCTAGGATAACAAAAGTCCTAGCCGAATACGCCAGTGGGGGAGGAGTCCTTGTCTTGACCACCAAGTCTTGTGGAATCTTCCTTGTATGCGGCAGCTATTCGAACTGGCCCATGAGTATACGGCCATGGGGGTCCTCGGCCCAATCTAACTGACCGGGAGACGACGTGGTGAGTACCCCCTAGTCCAGGACACCGTCAATAGCCCCCTGAACCGGTCTTCAAGTTGGGGACGCTCCTCGATTCTTCCGAACTGTTTTTTTGTCTTCGGTCGTCGGTCTTGAAAATTGGTTCAACAAATCTCCCCATCTTCTATCTTGAGGATTACCGAGCTAAATCTAAAGATCTCACACGTCGGGTATTCGAGGAGCCCTTTAAGTCTTCCGCCTTTATCAATGCCTTGTTATTTTTATGCCACACCTCGGGTTTGAAGTTGTTCTCGGGCGGCATCGTCCTCTTGCATCCGAGCTCCAACGCCGGACCGCATTCGAGGTATCTTTTGCAGCCGAGCACCAACGTCGGACCGCTTTCTGAGCTCCAACGCCGGAATGTATCCGAGCTCCAACGCCAGACTATGTCCAAACTCCAACGCCGGACTGTATCCGGGCTCCAACACCGGACTATATCCGAGGTGTCATATCACATTGGTTCAAAAAAGTCGAAGGAGTTTAGCCGAGCTTAATGCCGGAAATGCCCTCTATGGAGCCAGCCACTCGCGCCTGAGTTTTATGCCGGACTGCTTCCGAGGTGGTGCACCACCCCGACTGTGGGTCGATTTGTTGTCAACATTTTTGATTGGTGCAATTTATTCTCTGCCGAGATATATAGCCAGTAGCCCTCAAGGTGTGTATCGGTCTAAAACCCGAGCTGCACCTGAAGGATGACGTAAGACCGCTGATCCCAGTAGCCGCTGACACTCAGATTGATTTGCAAAATCTACCTGAGGATAATGTCCTAGCTCGACAGAATACTTCGGGACACAAAAAGCAGCATGCTCAGTCCTCGAGACTTAGGTTGGGTGCGGCCGACCAACCTGAGGATCAAAATCTCCTCGGAAATTGTATTGCACTTAAAATTTTCTGCATTGAACAGGCAATTCAGTAGCCCCCGAGACACTGGTCGGGTGGCAACACCAGATCAGGGGATCGATGTGGCCCTTTAATATTTGTAAATAATAAGCCCGAAGCCCAGTAGCCCCCGAGCCTTAATGCGGGCACGGGTGGCCGAATTAAGGATCGATATCCATAGTAAAATCAAAAATTATGTGTAATGACTCTATGTATCCAAGTACTTTACGTCATTAATGCTCGGATCCCCATTGTACAGAACTTTGTTGACCGACCATCGGCTTCCACCTCCTCGGCCGGTAGCCGAGGAGTGTTTGTCCTACTTTATAAAGCCTTTATCAGGGCAAAGATTTACGACAAACACGGCAATCTGGCCATACGGTTTTATAAACAAAGGTACTCAGAGAGATATGTTATATTACTATTTAACATAAGAAATGTCTTCCAAAGAAAATAGTCCCGCTACCGGTTCCTTTCTTTGGGTTGTTGTGCTAAGCATGATCAAGAAACCTCAGCTCTAATGTAAGAGCAAAATATTGAGGATTTAGTTTGGGAGGCCAGTTACTAGCCCCCGGTAGTGTTCGGCGACAGTCGAGGTCAAGCCGTAAACACTTTCACCAATGTTATGAATGGCCCGTCATTTAACACAGTCATCGGATCGCTGACCAGTTTACGCTTATTGTGACAGTCAGTTTTTGGCTTTCTCCACTGAGGTGCTTAACCATGTGAGCTGGAAGCACAATCGCAGTGGTTCTCCCTTTGCACACCTAGCCGAACAAAGCAAAACGTAGGAGGCAAGCGCAGGAGCCGGGCAACCCAACTATTGACCGAAGACACAATTCGAAACCGATGCATATATAGCAATATCCGAGAATGTTTTTGCCGAATATCTAAAGGTGTCCGGCGTTGCACTACGAGACTTGTGCTGAAAACACATAAATATTTTAAAAGTGCCATAAGCTTGGAAAACCAAAAAACGTCAGTAAAAACTTGACATCCAAACAAGATCAAGTGTTCGGTGCCAATCTGAAAATTGGAAAAAAAAATGGTGCTTCTGTCGTGCTTTAACATGACACATCCGATCTCAAGACTTCACGTGGGTCAGTCTACGGCTTCAAGCTCTTTATCCCAAAGGCGGAGTACTTCTCCAAGGTCAGTTTAGCAAAGTAAACTCAAGCGGCTTTTAGAGAGAATACATGCTATCTGGCTATTGACCGTAGACTCGAGTCGAAAAAGCAGCGGTAGAAAAAGACTTTGCAACGACCAAGAAGAAAACACATTTACTATAAAATAGCTCATATAAATTTTAATAGCCCCCAAGTAACTTGGGTAAAATAATTTTATGTATAATGATTGTATGTACCGAAGTACTTATATCATATCTGTGTTCACCCGAACTTTAAACGCGTCTTAACCGACCATCGGCTTCTCCCTCTTCGGCCAAGGGCCGAAAAGTGTCATGTACTCCACTTGTCGAGAGTATCGACGGTGTTTCTGATGACCAGGCAATCAGGCCATAAGGCTATAACAGACAAAGCGCGCTCAGGGAACTTATGCTATATTACTGACGAAGTGTAAGAAGCATATTCGAAGAAAATAGAACCCCCACTGATACCTTTCTTTGGTGCTCATTATTACTATGATACTTGTGCAATAGATTTTTTATACTCATGAGTTCCGTTGTGTGCCGACCATGATTGAAAACAATAAGAGCGCTAGCTTTCAGCTTCACCCAGTCTGAGGTCAGAGCTCGGATGACCCGGTCATGACAATCGCAGAGGTGCTCCCTTTACTCCCTAGCCGAACAATCGGGAACATAGGGGTAAACACAGGAGCGAAGCAACCCAGCTTGCAAATCACTTAGGTCAATATGGTGCATATTGTGGCATAATACACGAACAAGGAACGAAGTCGTACAAGTATAATCATATGCAAGAGGAAAAGCTCCATCAAGGGAGCCCCCAAATAAATGGGGTATTTGAATATGCGCGTCACAAACAAAGTTTTGACAAGGAACTTTGTCACAAACAACTTTGTGCCAAAAAGTATAATGCTTGGTCAAACTGAACAAAATTTAAAACTGAAAGTTTTTGAGCATGAAAGCAACTCAGCTCGTTAATGTGCTCGGTGTTGATGACGCGATTCGGGCTTGTGGTGGGATGAAGACGCTCATTGATCTGTGACAGATCCGACAAGGTTCGCAGTCCTCGGCATGGCCGAGGTCCTAGCCCCCAGGCCCGAGGTGTCCGAGCAAGGAGTTCGGCACTCCAGAGTAGTGACCACCTAACGCAGTCAAAATCGATTACCTGCACAGATAAAACAGTGTGGTCCAGGAAATAATATATATATATATATATATAATCCTTGCATAATTGATTTACGCAAAAATAATTTATTTAAAGAAATGTGGCCTGGCGCCGAAGCCAATGTCGATGCAGGGCGTCAGCGGGACGCAGTGAAGGCGTAACAAAGCCTGAATTTGCAGGGCGGTCAGGGCTCCAGATGCAGCGTTCGTCGAACTATGTACGGAAACTGACCGAACCACCATGCGACCGTTTTTAAAGTGGCCGCCATTTGATAGACCTATGTACAGATGATGGAACACACCAGAGTAATAATTCCTTAAGAAAAATAAACCCAACAAGCAAAAATTGTTAGGATTAATAACACCTGGTTTATTTGTTGTAGCATTTCGAAGAAAAGCGACTCCCAAAGTCGGGAATCGATCCGCACACCCATTGCTTGATGGGCGATGAAGCGATGGCCTAGTGATGCTGGCAAAGGTTGGCTTGCCGAGGCGAAGCCCTCGGTCAAGCTAACGTGACGAAGCTGGTCGGCTGGTGACGCCGAAGTCACCGTAGTATGTTGATGAAGAAATAGCCAAGTCCCCGGTCTAGCCGAGGTGACGGAGCAGGCCGGTGAGGAGTTTTTGTAGCTGCCATGTCAGCCGAGGTGTTGAAGTAGTTCGGCGTGATGGACATTGGCTCGAAGAAGCAACAGTGCGGCCATGCCGACCCAGGTCGTAACTTGTGACGCGGCCAATGCTGGTTTGATGAAGTGACCATGCGGCGATGCTGGTGTGCTTGCTCCGTGTAATCCGTGGGGCGGCGATGTTGGTGATGATTTATCCTTGGCAATTCCGAACTCTTATTCGGCTCGCCGAGGTGAGGATCCGAAGAAGTTGAGCTCGGCTTAAAAAGCGACGACATGTCTAGCGAAGGTCGGCAGTCGTGGAGCTATATTGCCGGACTGGTTTGACACCAGCGTGATGGCGAAGATTACCTCAGAGAAGGATTAAAATTTTATGGGCGCGTGTTGAAAACAACGCACAATACCTTAGAAGAAAATTCCTTTTAAAAAGGTTGTCAAATATCACGTTCCTAAAGAAACATGAATTTGGGTCAGATCCGTATTCGCGCAGGAAACAGATCTGAAAATTGATGCACTAATCGGAAGGTTCCCGGAGTTTGGACGGTCGGATCGAGCTGAATTTTGAGGGGTGGTAGATATTGGAATTCCGCAGCAGATGAATGCTTGGATCTTACAAAGGACTTCCGAGATGGGCTCTGGAGACCACGCCCTAAACTCGTCTAGATTCCCGTCTGGATTTGACATGGCTCTGGTATTATCGTAGATTGTCAGAGATTCCTCCATCGGAATTCGACGAAATTGTCCAGGGTTGTTGTAGACTCAATTTCGCACAATTCCACCGAAGCGATCGTTAAAACGACACTTGAGGAGGCGGTGGCGGCGGATACATGTTCACTATCCAGAAAAACAGCACAGTCGCCCGAGGGCAATGTTGACGTTGAGCCCCCGAGCTCCATGGACGATTCCTCCATGATCTTGATAGAGATCGGAGTTGGTGTTGATGAAGGCCCTCATATGAACATGACGATCGGAGGCAGGGCATAGTCCTCGATCAAGCCAAGGTGACCAGTTGAGCCAGTGACGAAGATGTCGACGTCGCAGTTAATCTGTAGACGAGCCATCAATCCTTTTGCTGATCACACAGCGGAACTCTCAATGAAAGCACCAATGTCGGTGTCAAAACCGGTGGATCTCGGGTAGGGGGTCCCGAACTGTGCGTCTAAGGTCGATGGTAACAGGAGGCGAGGGACACGATGTTTACCCAGGTTCGGGCCCTCTTGATGGAGGTAATACCCTACGTCCTGCTTGATTGATCTTGATGATATGAGTATTACAAGAGTTAATCTACCACGAGATCGTAGAGGCTAAACCCTAGAAGCTATCCTATGGTATGATTGTTTTTATCTCTATCGACTAGCCTGGCCCTGGTTTATATAATGCACTAGAGGCCTAGGATAACAAAAGTCCTAGCTGAATACGCTGATGGGGGAGGAGTCCTTGTCTTGACCACCAAGTCTTGTGGAATCTTCCTTGTATGCGGCAGTTATCCGAACGGGCCCATGAGTATACGGCCATGGGGGTCCTCGGCCCAATCTAACTGACCGGGAGACGACGTGGTGAGTACCCCCTAGTCCAGGACACCGTCAGTGGTGGTTCTATTTTATAGAAATAGATGAACTCTCATGCATCACTTATATTATTTTGAGAGTCCTAAACAGTATGGCAATTTTCTTTGGTTATGAATTTAGTCCTAATATGATGGGCATCCAAGAGGGATATAATAAAAACTTCCATATAAAGTGTAGTGAATACTATGAGAAGTTTGATACTTGATAATTGTTTTGAGATATGGAGATTGTGATGTTAGAGTCATGCTAGTTGAGTAGTTGTGAATTTGAGAAATACTTGTGTTAAAGTTTGTGATTCACGTAGCATGCACATATGGTGAACCTTTATGTGAAGAAGTCGGAGGATGATTTATTTATTTATTGTCTTTCTTATGAGTGGCGGTCGGGGACGAGCGATGGTCTTTTCCTACCAATCTATCCCCCTAGAAGCATGCATGTAGTACTTTGTTTTGATAACTGATGTATGTGAGTTCTTTATGACTAATGTTGAGTCCATGAATTATACACACCCTCACACTTCCACCATTGCTAGCCTCTCTAGTACCGCGCAACTTTCGCCGGTACCTTAAACCCACCGTATACCTTCCTCAAAACAGCCACCATATCTACCTATTATGGCATTTCCATAGCCATTCCGAGATATATTGCCATGCAACTTTCCACCTTCTATTTATTATGACACGCTCCATCATTGTCATATTCCTATGCATGATCATGTAGTTGACATTGTATTTGTGGCAAAGCCACCGTTCATAATTCTTTCATACATGTCACTCATGAGTCATTGCACATCCCGGTACACCTTCGGAGGCATTCATATAGAGTCATATTTTGTTCTAAGAATCGAGTTGTAATTATTTAGTTATAAGTAAATAAAAGTGTGATGATCATCATTATTAGAGCATTGTCCCAGTGAGGAAAGGATGATGGAGACTATGATTCCCCCACAAGTCGGGATGAGACTCCGGACAAAAATAAATAAATAAAAGAGGCCAAATAAGCCCAAATAAAAAAGAATAGAAAAGAGCCCTTAAAAAGAGAAGGCACAAATAAATAAAAATAAAAAAATGAGAGAAAAAGAGAGAAGGGGAATGCTACTATCCTTTTACCACACTTGTGCTTCAAAGTAGCACCATGATCTTCATGATAGAGAGTCTCCTATGTTGTCACTTTCATATACTAGTGGGAAATTTTCATTATAGAACTTGGCTTGTATATTCCAATGATGGGCTTCCTCAAAATGCCCTAGGTCTTCATGAGCAAGCGAGTTGGATGCACACCCACTTAGTTCTTTTTGTTGAGCTTTCATATACTTATAGCACTAGTGCATCCGTTGCATGGCAATCCCTACTCACTCGCATTGATATCTATTGATGGGCATCTCCATAGCCAGTTGATACGCCTAGTTGATGTGAGACTCTCTTCTCCTTTTTTTTCTTCTCCACAACCACCCTTCTATTCCACACATAGTGCTCTATCCATGGCTCACACTCATATATTGCGTGAAGATTGAAAAAGTTTGAGAACATCAAAAGTATAAAACAATTGCTTGGCTTGTCATCGGGGTTGTGCATGATTTGAATACGTTGTGTGGTGAAGATGGAGCATAGCCAGACTATATGATTTTGTAGGGATAACTCTCTTTGGCCATGATTTTGTAGGGATAACTCTCTTTGGCCATGGAGCATAGCTTGAAGTATTATTATTTTTATGTCAATATTAAACTTTTGTCTTGAATCTTATGGATATGAACATTCATGCCAAAATGAAGATAATTACTTAGAGAAATATGTTAGGTAGCATTCCACATCAAAAATTTTGTTTTTATCATTTACCTACTCGAGGACGAGCAGGAATTAAGCTTGGGGATACTGATACATCTCCAACGTACCTATAATTTTTGATTGTTCCATGCTATTATATTATCAACCTTGGATGTTTTATATGCATTTATATGCTATTTTATATGATTTTTGGGACTAACCTATTAACCTAGAGCCCAGTGCCATTTTCTGTTTTTTCCTTGTTTTAGAGTATCGCAGAAAAGGAAAATCAAATGGAGTCCAATTGACCTGAAACTTCACGGAACTTATTTTCGGAAGGAAAGCAACGAGGAAGCCACGAGGCAGGGGGGCGCCCACCCCCCTGGGCGCGCCCTCCACCCCCCTGACGTACTTCTTCCTCCTATATATACCCATATACCCTAAAACGACCAGGGAGCACAATAGATCAGGTGTTCCACCGTCAGAAGCCTCTGTAGCCACCTAAAACCAATCTAGGTCCGTTCCGGAACCCTGCCAGAGGGGGCAACCCATCTCCGGTGGCTATCTTCATCATCCCGGCACTCTCCATGATGAGGAGGGAGTAGTCCACCCTCGGGGCTGAGGGTATGTACCAGTAGCTATGTGTTTGATCTCTCTCTCTTGTGTTCTTGAGGTGGTACGATCTTGATGTATCGCGAGCTTTGCTATTATAGTTGGATCTTATGACGTTTCTCCCCCTCTACTCTCTTGTAATGAATTGAGTTTTCCCTTTGAAGTTATTTTATCGGATTGAGTCTTTAAAGATTTGAGAACACTTGATGTATGTCTTGCCATGCGTATTTGTGGTGACAATGGGATATCACGTGATTCACTTGATGTATGTTTTGGTGATCAACTTTTGGGTTCCGCCCATGAACCTATGCATAGGGGTTGGCACACGTTTTCGTCGTGACACTCCGGTAGAAACTTTGGGGCACTCTTTGAGGTTCTATGTGTTGGTTGAATAGATGAATCTGAGATTGTGTGATGCATATCGTATAATCATACCCATGGATACTTGAGGTGACATTGGAGTATCTAGGTGACATTAGGGTTTTGGTTGATTTGTGTCTTAAGGTGTTATTCTAGTACGAACTCTAGGGCCGTTTGTGACACCTATAGGAATAGCCCAACGGATTGATTGGAAAAAATAACTTTGAAGTGGTTTCATACCCTACCATAATCTCTTCGTTTGTTCTCCGCTATTAGTGACATTGGAGTGACTCTTTGTTGCATGTTGAGGGATAGTTGTGTGATCCAATTATGTTATTATTGTTGAGATAACTTGCACTAGTGAAAGTATGAACCCTAGGCCTTGTTTCAACGTATTGCATTACCGTTTACGCTCACTTTTACCATTAGTTACCTTGCTGTTTTTATATTTTCAGATTACAAAAACCTTTATCTACCATCCATATACTACTTGTATCACCATCTCTTCGCCGAACTAGTGCACCTATACAATTTACCATTGTATTGGGTGTGTTGGAGACCATCTTCATCCTACGTCTCCTACGGATTGATAAACCTTAGGTCATCCACTTGAGGGAAATTTGCTACTGTCCTACAAACCTCTGCACTTGGAGGCCCAACAACATCTACAAGAAGAAGGTTGCGTAGCAGACATCAGTGGCGGCCCCTCGGGGGGCAGCGGCCCCCTTAGGGTTTCCATCTAGGGGGGAGCCCGCCCCAGGGGGGTAGCGGCCCCCTAGGGTTTCCAACCCTTGACGCCTTGGGTACTTGGGGGCGGGGGTGTGCACCAGCCCACTAAGGGGATGGTTCCCACCCAACTACAGCCCATTAGGTCCTTCCGGGTAGGTGGACCCTCCCAGTGGACCCCCGGAACCCCTTTGGTGGTCCTGGTACAATACAGATAAACCTCAAAACTTTTCCAGTGACTGAAACTGGACTTCCATATATAAATCTTTACCTCCGGACCATTCCGGAACTCCTCGTGATATCCTGGATCTCATCCGGGACTCCGAACAACATTCGGTAACCACGTACATCTATTCCCTATAACCCTAGCGTCATTGAACCTTAAGTGTGTAGACCCTATGGGTTCGGGAACTATGCAGACATGACCGAGACATCTCTCCGGCCAATAACCAACAGCAGGATCTGGATACCCATGTTGGCTCCCACATGTTCCACGATGATCTCATCAGATGAACCACGATGTCAAGGATTCAATCAATCCCGTATACGATTCCCTTTGTCTACCAGTATAGCACTTGCCCGAGATTCGATCGTCGGTATACCGATACCTTGTTCAATCTCGTTACGGCAAGTCTCTTTACTCGTTCCATAACACATCATCCTGTGACCAACCCCTTAGTCACATTGAGCTCATTACGATGATGTCTTACCGAGTGGGCCTAGAGATACCTCTCCGTCATACAGAGTGACAAATCCTAGTCTCGATTCGTGCCAACCCAATAGATACTTTCTGTGAGGACCCCGATTCCAAGTCACATCGATCTAGCCGGTAACACCTCATATCACATTGCGGCCTCACACACGGTATCCCCACGGGTGTCGCCTTACCATGGCCCGGGACCGTTTGCGCCTTTTGGCTCACGTATATGATAGTGTCGCTAGCATCCATATGACAGAGAACTCGGGCCAACATGGCTAGTCGTGAACCCAAAGCGGTGCAGACCTATGGAGACAGGCATAAATGAATCACATCGAGCATGTCGGTCATCAGCGAGTGAATCTCGGCTGTAGCACTGGGCTAACAGGACTCCGGGGAACCCGGGCTGTAGCAGGCTAGGCAGGACTCCGGATTTCACCGCGTGACATTTCCCCGAAGGGACAGACATAGGAACGAAGTGAAACACATGCCGGCCAGTCAAGTGTCCTGCGCAGTAGTGCTGGGCTAGCAGGACTCCGGTGAACCGGGCTGTAGCGGAATACTATGGCTCGAAGAGAACTAGACTACATTTCCCCATAAGAAGGGCTGCCAAGGATAAACAACTAGATCGTCGGATCCCACACATACCAAGCATTTCAATCGTACACACAATATGCTCGATATGTGCAAATACAACATGGCATCACAACAAAACTCTACAACTCAAGTACTTTATTTTAAGGCTCCAGAGAGCCATACATAACATGTTCATACAGGTAGGGGTCACGTGACCCGACACTCAAGTCATACAAGCATACAAGCACATGTGGAAGCAAATAGTCTGAGTACAGACACTAGAAAGAAAGAAGGCTTCTCGAAGCCTGTCTATCTACATAGGGCCCTCCATGGCCAGGATCACCACCTCGGTGGCGAGTTACTCAACGACGTCGAGGTCTACATAAAACCCATCGGAGGGGGCGGTGTTGTCACCTAAAAACAGTAATTAAGCAAACATGAGTACAGAGGTACTCAGCAAGTCTTACATCAGAACCTACTATACATGCTCATTCTCAAGAAGGTGGTGGGGTTATTGCAGCAAGCCAGCTTTGACTCTTGGCTAAGCTATCCTACGGAACTCCACTAGTAAAATAGTTTTCGCACACGAGTCCACTACTCACCAACACAATACTCCACCGGGGATCCTCCCTCGTCATCCTACGAGAGGGCCATCCTCGGTACTCACACTTATCTTGAGTCTTTTAGTAGTATCCATTAACTTGTCTATGAACTGTATAGGCAACCAAGTAGTCCTTTACCGCGGACGCGGCTATTCGAATAGTTTTATACCCTGCAGGGGTGTACTTCTTCATACACGCTTTCACCACTTACCGCCGTTTACACGACATGTACTCGGCAACCTTCAAGCGGAAGCCCAACGAGGGTGTCGGCCACGGCCTACCTAACACTCAAGCCTCTAGTCCAGGTTTATCGCCTATTCAGGTTCCATCCGTAGGGAGTCCGGCCGAGGTTTCCACATACGGCCCCGAACGATGTGAACAGGGTTCCCGAGACACCAAACGGGTGACTCGGTACACCGTGCCACGGTGTATCTACCGCAACATAGCCCACCCCTAGGGTCAGCGCTATGCACGGCCGCCAACACATAACCTACAAACACCAGAAACTAATTGCAACTCCTGGACAGAGTACTAGGGTGAATAAGAAGCCGAGAGGGTCCATTGGTTTCGGGCCCAATGTATGGTAGTAACTGAATCTTAAATCACACATACAGATCTCAGTTCTTATGGACGGCCTCAATGAAACAACCCACCATGTACTCCTACATGCCTCTCATCGATACCTTTACCAAATCATGTTCAACACATCCCTCACATTACCGACATAATCATTTCACTCTAGCCCATCACCCAGATGAACCAGACCTGACACAACTCTAAGCATAGCAGGCATAGCAAGGTAGGAAACACATACATGGCTCAATCAACTCCTACACATGCTAGTGGGTTTCATCTAGTTACTGTGGCAATGACAGGTCATGCAGAGGATAAGGGTTCAACTACCGTAGCACACAGCAGTTTGAATCACGTTGTCTTAATGCAGTAAACAAGAGCAGAAGCGAGAACATGGGTTTGTATCGGAATGATCAATGGGTTGCTTGCCTGATGTAGTGGTAGTAGGGTACTGCCCTTCAGACGGATACTCGGGGTTATCCTCGGAGGCAGAACCTACCACGAAAGACACACCGAACATAATCAACACATGACAATATGCAACAATATGATGCATGCTATGACATGGCAAAATGAATGTGTCTTGGCCTAATGCAAGCTAAAACATAAAGGAATGAACCCATTTGAATCAAAGATTCAAATGTTAGTTCATTTAACATAGCCTTATTAGTGCATTATCTTATTCTGCTTGAACAGCAAGGTTAACTTGTTTTTTCATGCTTGAAACCATTACAGATGGATAGATTGAATTTTTCTGATCATTTTTCATATATAAATTGTTTGATTTGGAGCTATGGTTGATTTTCTATGATTTTTAGAAGTTTTGGCTATTTTCTGGAATTTCCTATATAAGAATAATTCCAGTAATTGAATTAATGTGTCAGCATGACATAGGTGTGACGTCAGCGGGTCAACTGGGTTGGCCAGGTCAAACCTGACTGGTGGGCCCTGTCTGTTAGTGGCTCAGCTAATTAACAGGATTAAATTAGTACTAATTAACTGTCAGTGGGGCCTGGGCCCACATGTCAGTGACTAAACTAATTAAAATTAGTTAACTCTAATCCTAAACTAATTAGCAGGCCGGCCCCACCTGTCATAGGCTCAGGGGGGAAGTCAACCTGGGCCCACGCGTCAGTCCACGGTCAAAAGTGGTCAAACTCGCCAGCGTTTAGCCGCCGGCGAGGCCAGACGCGACGCAGGGGCTCGGGTTTTGCACTCCGGCGACCAAAAGGGCGGCAGAGATCATCTACGTGATGCGGGGAGTGAGCCGCGTCGAGTGGTGGCAGTAGGTGGAGCTGGGGTGGCTGGAGACGACGGCGGCGAGCACGTCCGCGGCGGCCGGAGTTCGGGCGAGGTTGAACTAGTCGCTAGCAGGCACGGCGAGGGGCGTGCGGGGGTGCTACGGGCTCCTGCGAAGTGCGTTGAAGACGATGGCGTGCTCGGTTGCGGCCCAACGTGGCTGTGGCCATGATGGTGATGTGCGGTGGCGGTGGCGAGCTTCGGCTCCGATGGCCGTGGTGGTTAGAGGACGTGGACGAGCGCGGGGAGAGGGGGAAACGGTGGCGGAGCTCACAGCAATCACGAAGAGGGGCTCGGCTTGCTCGGAGACGGCTTGGCGACGACGAATCCGTCGATCGAGTCTGGCGGCCGTGCTCGGGGAAGACGACTCGTGGCGGCGATGTGGGGCTCCCACGGTGGCGTGGCTCGGGGTGGAAGGAAGAGGGGCTCGAGGCGGAGCCTCTATGACGGTCAGAGAGGCGAGGGAGAGGCGGTGGCCAAGGTGGTGCTTGTCGGTGGCGACGGCTGCGCTCGGCAGGGGATGGAGAGAGAGCCAGAGGGGGAAGAGGGGCATGGGGAGAGTGGGGAGCATGAGAGGGGTACATGGGAGAGTGCGTGGCACTCGTAGGCGCGTCCGGGGCGTCGGCGGAAGCAGGAGGTGGCCGGCGTGTGGCCGCGGGCGCCGGCCACACGCCTCTCGTCCTCCTGGCGAGAGGAGGAGGACGACTGGCAGGGGCCAGTGGGCTGGGCCGAGCTGGGCCAGGCCAGGAGACAGGTAAGTCCTCTAACTCTCTCTCTCTGTTTGCTTTTATTTATTTTCCTGCTATGTGTATTGAAATAGAATAAATACTATTTCATTTCCAAAAACTCTGGAAATATTCAGAGACACATTTGGGAATATTCCCAACTGCCTAAAAATGCTTCCAAGATTATTTGAGCACTTTAAAATATTTATAGCATTTAAAATGCCCAAATTCAAATACTTATGGCTTGTTCAAAAAAAATCCAGAATGGCTCCATAAATTGCAAGACCATTTTTGGCAGAGGTTTTAGTCAAGACCAAAAATGGTGGGCTTTTATGAAGGGCATTTTGGGTTCATTGAAATTCCAATTATTGGAAATTAGCATTTTCAGGGGGGGTGTTGGGGTTGATTAGGCCCCATTTCAAGTTTAAGAGAAATTTAAACATGATGCACAAGTTCAACCAACCGTAATGCATGACTAAAAGCAGGCATGTGACAACTCACCCCCACTCAAAAGAATCTCGTCCCGAGATTTAGGATCCTCCGGGAAGAAGGTGGGGTACTCGAGTCGAAGACGATCCTCCCTTTCCAAAGTGGCTTCCTTCTCGGAATGGTGTGACCATTGAACCTTGAGAAACTTGATATTATGGCGTCGAGTGGTACGCTCGGCTTGATCAAGGATACGAATGGGATATTCCCGATATGAGAGGTTATCTTGTAGATCAAGCGTTTCGTGGTCCACTCCACGGATAGGATCCACGAAGCAACGCCTGAGTTGAGAAATGTGGAAGACATCGTGAACTCTGGAAAGATGCGAAGGTAGTTCCAATTGGTAGGCAACTTCTCCTCATTTGGCAAGAATGCGAAAGGGTCCAATGTAGCGAGGAGCCAATTTGCCTTTGATACCGAAACGATGGGTTCCCTTTAACGGAGTAACCTGAAGGTAAGCCTTCTCGCCGACTTCATAAGTCATGAGCTTATGTTTACGGTCATATTGGCTCTTTTGACGAGATTGGGCTGTTTTCAATTTCTCATGAATAACGCGAACCTGCTCTTCTGCTTCCTGAATCATATCCGGGCCAAAGAGTTGTCTTTCCCCGGTTTCTGACCAGTTAAGAGGCGTTCGACATTTTCGTCCATAGAGAACTTTGAAAGGAGCTTTACCCATACTAGCTTGATAAATATTGTTATAAGCAAACTCCGCGAATGGAAGGCATTTCTCCCAACCCATTCCGAATGAGATGGCAGAAGCTCGGAGCATATCTTCCAGAATTTGATTGACTCACTCTACTTGACCACTTGATTGAGGATGGAAGGCGGTGCTAAAAGAGAGACGAGTTCCCAAGGCATTTTGGAAACTTTCCCAAAATCGAGAGGTGAAGAGACTCCCACGGTCTGAGTTAATTTCCAATGGGACACCATGAAGAGACACTATCCGGGAGATGTATAAATTAGCTAGTTGGCTAGCGGTGATACTCTCACGAATAGGTAGGAAATGGGCTACTTTGGAAAGACGGTCGATCACGACGAAGATGGTATTCTTCCCTCTCTTGGTCCTGGGAAACCCAGTAATGAAATCCATACTGATTTTATCCCATTTCCACTCAGGAATAGCCAAAGGTTGAAGGGTGCCAGCAGGCCGTTGATGCTCTGCTTTAACACGACGACAAACGTCGCAATTAGCAATGTATTGAGCGATTTCTCTCTTCATCCTAGTCCACCAAAACCTCTGGCGTAGGTCTTGATACATTTGAGTACTACCGGGATGAATGGTGAGAGGGGATTCATGAGCTTCCTTAAGGATCAGCCGCCTCAGGTTTCATGCCTTGGGAACCACTAAATGGTTTCCAAAGTATACGACACCTTGATCATCAACGGAGAAACAATTTGCGACTCCTTTCTTAATGTTTCTCCTAATACGGGAGATTCCCGGATCTACCTTCTGTGCCTTGATGATCTGATCCGTAAGGGTAGGTTTCGCCACCAGGGTGGATAGGAATCCTCGAGGAACAATGTGAAGATTGAGCTTACGAAATTCCTCGTGGAGAAGTGGTTGACTTTGTTGTAACATCAGGTTGTTACAATAAGATTTACGACTTAGCGCATCAGCCATGACATTGGCTTTGCCCGGGGTGTAAGTTATTCCTAAGTCAAAATCCGAGATCAACTCGACCCAACATTGTTGCCTGAGATTCAAATCCGGTTGGGTGAAGATATATTTCAAACTTTGGTGATCGGTGAAGATCTCGCAACGATTACCGAGGAGGTAATGTCGCCAAGTTTTGAGTGCATGGACTACAGCTGCAAGCTCTAGATCATGTGTGGGATAGTTTTCCTCATGTGGGTGTAATTGCCGTGAAGCATAGGCAATTACCTGACGATCTTGCATGAGTATGCAACCTATTCCTTGGCGCGAGGCGTCGCAATAGATAATAAATTCCTTGGAGAAATCTGGTGGTACCAGTACGGGAGCAGATGTCAGGCGTCTTTTCAGTTCCTGAAAGCTGAACTCGCACTATGGGGTCCACTCGAGCTTTTTATCTTTCTTGAGGAGTTCAGTTAGAGGTTTAGCAACCTTGGAGAAATTTTTGACGAAGCAGCGGCAATAGCTCGCTAAGCCAAGGAAGCTCCGAACTTGCTTGACCGTCTTAGGTGGAGTCCAATCAAGGACGGCTTGAACTCGCTCGGGATTGACAGCAATACCCTTACCAGAGATTACATGGCCTAGATAGGTCACTTCGGGCAACCAAAATTCACACTTGGAGAATTTGGCATAAAGGCGATGCTCTCGAAGTTTCGTCAATACCAGCCTTAGATGTTCGGCATGTTCCTCTTCATTCTTGGAGTAGATGAGTATGTCATCAAGATAAACTATGACGAATTTATCCAAATACTCCATGAAGACCGAGTTCATTAACCGAGAGAAGGTGGCTGGGGCATTGGTTAAACCGAAAGACATAACGGTGTACTTGTATTGGCCATAACGAGTAACAAAGGCCGTTTTGGGAATGTCCCCGTTTCTGATTTTGATTTGATGGTAGCCCAACCTCAAATCCATCTTGGAAAAGACTGAGGATCCAGCGAGCTGGTCATACAGATCGTTGATCCTGGGAAACGGATACTTGTTCCTTATAGTGACCAAGTTGACAGGTCGGTAATCTACAACCATCCGATCTGTTCCATCCTTCTTCTTGACGAAGAGAACGGGGCAAGCCCAAGGAGAGGTACTAGGACGGATGAAACCCTTTTTCAAGGACTTATCGAGTTGGTTCTTAAGCTTGGCTAGTTCTAAGGGTGCCATCTAATAGGGTCTCCTAGAGATTGGAACGGTTCCTGGAACAAGGTCTATCATGAACTCTACATCCCTGTCAGGTGGAACACCTAGCAATTCTTCTGGAAAGACATCTGGAAAGTCCCGGACTACCGGAATATCCTCAAGGTCTGGAAGGGGGTTGGCATTTAGGGCGTAAAGCTGGCGCTTGGCCACTCGAGTTAAGACATTGACAGTCTTGCCCGATGGGTGAGTAAGTTGAACAGTTCTAGTGGCACAATCAATCTTAGCATAATGAGCTGACATCCAGTCCATACCCAAGATGATGTTAATGTCCGAGGACTTGAGAGCTATTAAAGATGCAAGAAAGACAAGTCTATTGACAAGAATTTCGTTCCCATGGCTTACTCTAGAAGTTTGCCATTTGGAACCCGGAGTTTGAATTACCATGGAAGTGGGCATGTCACAGAATGTCGTGTTATGCAATCGAGCATAGTTCTCGGATATGAATGAATGAGATGCTCCAGTATCAAAAAGAACAGATGTCGGATGGCAATTAACAAGGAGCATACCAAGGACGACGTTAGGATCCTCATGAGCCTCCTCGGCTGAAACATAGTTGACATGGCCACGTGTAGTGGTGACCGGCTTGGCGTAGAATGTATTTCCCGCTGGCTTACCACGGCCAACGGACTTTCCAGACTGATTGGGTGTAACACCCTTGATGCGACTACGGCGCCAAGGCACTTAGAGACATAATCGCATTGAAGGCATATGTCGCAAGTTAGGCAATCTTCACAACATCCCATGTAATATAAATAATAAAGGGGAGATAACATAGTTAGCTTACACTCGCCATGTCAATCAAGAACATAAATAACATTACATCATCCAAATACTCATGGCCCGACTACGGCGCCAAAATAAAAGAGAACCCAACATGCGACACGGTCCCGTTCACCCCCAACTGGGCACCACTACTGATCATCAGGAAAGGAAACATAGTAACGTTGAGAGTCTTCGTCGAACTCCCACTTGAGCTCAAGCACGTCTCCTGGAGCGGAATCATCAGGCCCTGCATCTGGTGTAATAGTAATCTGTGAGCCACAGGGACTCAGCAATCTCGCACCCTCGCGATCAAGACTATTTAAGCTTATAGGAAAGGCAAGGTAAATATATGTGGAACTGCAGCAAGCGACTAGCAAATATGGTGGCTAACTTATTCGCAAAAGAGAGCGAGAAGAGGAGGCAAAGCACAAGCGAGAAACTAGAGAGCAACCTGCGCAAACATTACTCCAACACCGTGTCCACTTCCCGGACTCCGCCGAGAAGAGGCCTTCATGGTAACACACTCAGTTGATTCATTTTAATTAAGTTAAAGGTTTAAGTTATCTACAACCGGACATTAACAAATTCCCATCTTCCCATAACCGCGGGCACGGCTTTCGAAAGTTCAAATCCCTGCAGGGGAGTCCCAACTTAGCCCATGACAAGCTCTCACGGTCAACGAAGGAATAGACCTCCTCCCAAGACGTTCCGACCAGACTCGGTATCTCGGTTACTCAAAACACTTCGACAGGTTAAAACAAGGCCAGCAACACCGCCTGAATGTGCCGACAAATCCCGATAGGAGCTGCACATATCCCTTTCTCAGGGCACACTCAAATAGGTCAAGCTACGAGTAAAACCAACCCTCGAGTTTCCCCGAGGTGGCCCCGCAGGCTGCCTGGTTCGGACCAACACTTAGAGGAGCACTGGCCCGGGGAGGTTTAAATAAGATGACCCTTGGGCTCCGGAAACCCAAGGGGAAAAGAGGCTAGGTGGAAAATGGTAAAATCAAGGTTGGGCATTGCTGGAAAAGCTTTAATCAAGGCGAACTATCAAGGGGTTCCCATTATAACCAACCACGTAAGGAACGAAAAATCCGGGAACATAACACTGATATGACGGAAACTAGGGCGGCAAGAGTGGAACAAAACACTAGGCGAGAGGCCGAGCCTTCCACCCTTTACCAAGTATATAGATGCATTAAGATAACAAGATAATATAATGATATCCCAACAAGTAAATAAATGTTCCAACAAGGAACGGCCTCCAATCTTCACGTGCAACTAGCAACGTTATAAGAGGGGCTGAGCGAAGCGGTAACATAGCCAATCAACGGTTTGCTAGGACATGGTGGGTTAGAGGTTTGACATGGCAATTTGGGAGGCTTAAAATAAAGTGGTAGGCATCGTATCATTGGCATAGCAAAAGAGCGAGCAATCTAGCATAGCAAAGATAGTAGTGATTTCGAGGGTATGATCATCTTGCCTGCACAGTTGTCAGAGTTGACTGGATCCTCGAAAGCTAACTCAACGGGCTCCTCGTTAGCGAACTCATCTCCTGGATCTACCCAAACAAGACAAACAAGCAAAAAGGACACAATCAACCACGTGCAAGGATCAAGCAATATGATGCAATGAGGATATGCTATGCGGGATGCGATGCGGGATGCATATGCAAGATATGACAGGAAATGCAAGAACCTGGCCTCATCTTGGAAATCCAAGTGTGCCACTGGAAATATGAGATGAAATCGCTTGAAAACGATATAAAGAACGCCGGAATCGGAGTTACGGTTTGGAAATGACAAGCGATTCAAATATGACACCGGTCTGCGATTTACAGCAAGTAGCCATCTAAATGCAATGAGATGAACATGCTACAGCACTCAAACATGATAACAAAATACATGGCAGGGATGTACTCAAGATTCTTAACAAAAGTCTAGCACTGATCTATGGCCAATTCATCCATTAACAGGTTCAAACAAGCATGGCAAAAATGCATATGGCAAACAGATCTCAGACTTAGTGAAATTAACACTTGTCTGGAATTTCAAATCAGGTAGCACTCTTCGAAGCAACAAAACTACATGCTACAGAATCTGAACATGGCAAAGTAAAGCCTGGCATGGAGATACTCAAAGAGCTTAACAAAAGTCCCTTAGTGACCTTGAGCCAAAAGGGATCAGAAAATACAATTGCAAGCATGTGAACATAGCAAAAACATAATCAGATCACAGACTTAGTGAAAACTGGCACATGCTGAAACATAACTCAAGTAGGCATGTTTACGAGCTCGATGCACTCACTACGGTGAAAGTCATGACAAACTAAGCATACACCCATTAAGAACACATAAAATGCAAGCTAGACATGGCAAGACCAATAGCATAGCATGCACGGATCAACTACAACATCATCGGCAAAATTGCAAACAAGTTGACAATCTGCCCAGATTCACAAAGTAGCAAAAGTAGAGCTCGATTGACTCAAGCTAGGGTGCTCCATAATTGCAAAAAAATACATGGATGGATAGAGCACTACAATATTAACAAAACATCCTTACTGATCTAATCATCCTCAAAAGAGGCACGGATCACTAGGAAACAACATGAACATATGGCCATATGAGATAACAGATCAAGGACTTAGTGCAAATGCTAAGTCCCTGAAAATAGAATTACCAAGTGCATCACTTTGCAAGCTTGTGCTAGTCACCACACTCATCACAAAAATACATGGGTTGCACCTCTCGAAAGATGACAAAACCCTTAACAAAACATATGTAGAACATCAGGGCATAGCATGCACACATTAATCATGGCAAAAATGACAAAAACCTAAATGGAGTAGCAGATCTGACAATTATCTCAAGTAGCCCACTTCTAACAGCATTTCGGGCATCAAGATGAACTCAAATGAAAATGATGCAATGGAATGATATGATGTACTCTCTGAGGTGAACATTTTGATATGCTATATGCATGAATCGGAGCTACGGATGCAAAGTTACGAGGCCATGAACAGGAGCATATGGATCTGAAAATCCGAGGACTTAGTGAAAAAAATCAACCTAGGGTTACTATTCATCCGATCTGGATCTGCGCGCAAAACGAGGATCGTCGGATCCTCTCGCCGGAACAGGGGGGCGCGGTGGCCGGAGGAAGGAGGAAGCCGGCCCGGGGCTCGGGACCCGAGGGGCGGCGAGGGTGAGGCGGCGAGGCGAGGGCGAGGCGGCGGGCGACCGAACGGCGGCGGGGCGAGGCCGGGCGCCGAGCTCGCCGGTGCGAGGAGCAGCTTGGCGGCGGCCGGAGCGACAGCGGTGGCCGGCGCGTGGTCGGGCGGCGCGGACGTAGAAGAAGCAGCGGGCGGCGGCGGATGGCGAGTGGGCCGCGGGGGCCCCGGCTGGGCCTCGCGAGCTCGGGCGGCGGCGGCGGCGCGGCACTGTGTCCGGCCGGACGGACGTTGTCCGGCCGGCGCGGAGGCGAAATTTAGGGTTTCGGGCGAGGGGGGATCCGGATTTGGAAAGGGAGGGGTCTAAATATAGGCATAGGGGGACCTAGGAGAGTCCAAATGAGGTGCGGTTTTCAGCCACGCGATCGTGATCGAACGCTCTAGATGATGGAGAAGGCTTAGGTGGGTTTTGGGCAAAATTGAAAGGGTGTTGGGCTGCAACACACACGAGGCCTTTTCGGTCCCTCGGTTAACCATTGGAGTATCAAACGAAGTCCAAATGGTACGAAACTTGACAGGTGGTCTACCGGTAGTAACCCAAGGCCGCTTGGCAAGTCTCGGTCCAATCTGGAAATGTTTAATCCCCACACACGAAAGAAAGCTAGAAATGGTCACGGAGGAGAACGAAGCGCCGGAATGCAAAACGGACAACGGGGAAAATGCTCGAATGCATGAGACGAACACGTATGCAAATGCAATGCACATGATGACATGATATGAGATGCATGACAACGACAACAACACACGGAGACAAAGACCCGAACCCGAGAAAATAAAATAACTTAACGCCGGAAACGGCAAGAGTTGGAGTACAAATTGGGAAAGTTACATCCGGGGTGTTACATTGGGGTTGTTGTTCTAGGGACACTCTCGACTATAGTGACCCGGCTCTCCACACTTGAAACATGTCACAACATTGGGGCATGGAGCAGAATTAGCAGCGGGGCCACCATAGGGCTTGGGCAGTGCAAACTGCTGGTTGGGACGAGGCACCTCAAAGGATGGCCTCGGAATGAACCTGGGTGGCGGTGCCGTGCTTGGAATCCACACCCGGTGCTTCTGAGATCCAGAGCCGGATGAAGAGCCAAAATCACGAGAGTGCTTGCGTGAAGCGTCATAATCATACTGGCCTGTCTCAGCACTGATGGCTTTGTTGACCAACTTCTGAAAGGAGGTGCACTCGTGTAGACGAAGATCAGGCGAATCTCAGGGCTAAGTCCCTTGCAGAACCTTGCCTGCTTCTTAGCGTCGGTGGATACCTCTTCAGGAGCATATCGTGCCAGATTCCCAAATTCACGGCTATATGGATCCACAGTCAGTCTTCCTTGGGTGAAATTGCAGAACTCTTCCCTCTTGCGATCCATGAGACCTTCCGGGATGTGATGCTCACGGAAAGCCTCACTGAATTCAGCCCAAGTAGTGATTTGGCCGACCGGGCGCATAGCTTCAAAATTTTCCCACCAAAGGCTAGCAGGGCCTTCGAGGTGATAGGCAGCATAAGTAACCTTATCATCTTCGGCTACGTTGGCAGAACGTAGCTTGTGGGTGATGCTGCAAAGCCAGTCATCCGCATCGAGGGGCTCGACGGAATGGTTAAACTTTGGTGGGTATAGCTTGATGAAGTCATTGATTGACACCAAGTCATTTCGCTGATGGCGTGCAGTGTTCTGCTCAATCCGATCCAACAAGTGGTTAGTCTCACGCTTGTTTCTTTCCGCCTCCAGCATCACTTCGGCCAGAGAAGGCGGGTCAGGCAGATTTTCACCCCTAGCTGCATTGGCTTCCCCCTGCTCCGGGGCAGCAGGGTTGCTGCGGGTGTTGACCATCCTAGGAGAAAACAAGACAACGGTTTAGATAAGGATGGCACAAACTTAGCAAGGAAGTGCAGAATGTAATGGGTAACACGGAATGCAGAGATGTTCATTGCACGACATGGTAATATAGAAACTACCATATATATACCATTGGTCATACACGCCGTACATAGTTTAGTACAAGCCCAGGCTAGAGTACAACTACGGTGAAAGACATTACATCTCATCGGAGGCATTCCAAGCTCCTATACATTATTTTCCTACACCTCCGGAGCGTGATACACACCAAGTCGCATCCCGCGGTCACGCAGGACTGTGGAGAATACAACTACTACAATACTAGTGAAACTACTACTAGCTCAGACGGCTCCGTAGTAATCCTCTTAGAAGTCGCCATCAAAACCTGGAAGTGGAACATGATCATCTGGGAACAGACGGTCCTGCGGAGTCTGCGGACCAAAGGGACTCGGATGTGGCCTTGGTCCCACAGGTGGTGGCAGACGGGGACCACGAGGAGGGGTGATGCCTCCCACATCGCGCCACTCCATACAATCTGGCAATCCAGACCGTACAGGGTACAGATCCCTCAGATCCATGTATCCTGCCTGTATTGCCAGTGCAAACCGAGTCAAAGTGGCCCAGTGATCAGCACGAGAGTTAAAAAGCTCCATACGCAAGGCCCGATTTTCGCGGTCCTTATGCTCGAGAATCTCGACAGTGGTGCGGAGTAGTGACTCCTCATGTGTGGGATCAACATAGATAGCCTGGAGATACCCTTGCGCTCCCGGAAGTGAAGCTGGCATATAACGGAAGTCGGTGTTCCGAAGTAGGCCAGTCCGGACTCGCATGATGGTCATCATGGAATAGGCAGCATCCTGCACAGCCATCTCAACAGTAACCCCGAGTCCATAGGAACAGTGAAGGGGCTCAGTGGCTCCAGGATAAGAGGGATATATCCTGACGGTACAGAGGTACTGGCTTTGGTTGAAGTCTCTGAACTGCTCTTCGACAGTGTATTCGGGATACCAACGGTAACCCGTCTCGATCATTACCCGGACTAACATAGCAGTATGACCGGGCACATTGAGGCACCGGGTCAGGCGAACCACTTGGTTTTGAGCACGAGTGGCCATCTGAAAGCACAACCACAATGCAAAAGCATTAGAATTTCTAGGGAAAATTGGACAGCATAACAGCTGTAAATGCTCAGAAAAAGATTTGAGACATCCACAACAGTTTGCAATACCACTCAACAACATCATATCAAGGTTCTGATTCAACTAGCAACATACTAAAAGTAGTAGAAACTGTACTGAGGCTTGTAACAACAATCCTATAAGCTACTATGGATTAGTAACACGTGAACCTGATAGAAGAAGAGAGCCTAGTCCATAACCCACGTTGAATGAGAAGAGAATGACTCAGATCAGAGGGCCTAAGGTAAAGGAGTAAAAGAGCCTTACGTTCCCTCCCACAATCAATTCCCCTACATATAACTAAAGCATTTCTAGACTCGACATCGACCAGTTTGGCTCAACGAACCTACAGGCAGTCCGGCTCTGATGCCAACGCTGTCAGGACCCCGATTCCAAGTCACATCGATCTAGCCGGTAACACCTCATATCACATTGCGGCCTCACGCACGGTATCCCCACGGGTGTCGCCTTACCATGGCCCGGGACGGTTTGCGCCTTTTGGCTCACGTATATGATAGTGTCGCTAGCATCGATATGACAGAGAACCCGGGCCGACATGGCTAGTCGTGAACCCAAAGCGGTGCAGACCTATGGAGACAGGCATACATGAATCACATCAAGCATGTCGGTCATCAGCGAGTGAATCCGGGCTGTAGCACTGGGCTAACAGGACTCCAGGGAACCCGAGCTGTAGTAGGCTAGGCAAGACTCCGGATTTCACCGCGTGAAATTTCCCCGAAGGGACAGACATAGGAACGAAGTGAAACACATGCCAGCCAGTAAAGTGTCCTGAGCAGTAGTGCTGGGCTAGCAGGACTCCGGTGAACCGGGCTGTAGCGAACTACAATGGCTCGAGGAGCACTAGCCTACATTTCCCCATAAGAAAGGCTGCCAAGGATAAACAACTAGATCGTCGGATCCCACACATACCAAGCATTTCAATCATACACACAATATGCTCGATATGTGCAAATACAACATGGCATCACAACAAAACTCTACAACTCAAGTACTTTATTTTAAGGCTCCAGAGAGCCATACATAACATGTTCATATAGGTAGGGGTCACATGACCCGACACTCAACTCATACAAGCATACAAGCACATGCGGAAGCAAATAGTCTGAGTACAGACACTAGAAAGAAAGAAGGCTTCTCGAAGCCTGTCTATCTACATAGGGCCCTCCATGGTCAGGATCACCACCTGGGTGGCGAGTTACTCATCGATGTCGAGGTCTACATAAAACCCATCGAAGGGGGCGGTGTTGTCGTCTGAAAACAGTAATTAAGCAAATATGAGTACAGAGGTACTCAGCAAGTCTTACATCAGATCCTACTATACATGCTCATTCTCAAGAAGGTGGTGGGGTTATTGCAGCAAGCCAGCTTTGACTCTTGGCTAAGCTATCCTACGGAACTCCACTAGTAAAATATTTTTCGCACACGAGTCCACTACAAACCAACACAATACTCCACTGGGGATCCTCCCTCGTCATCCTATGAGAGGGCCATCCTCGGTACTCACACTTATCTTGAGTCTTTTAGTAGTATCCATTAACTTGTCTATAAACTATATAGGCAACCAAGTAGTCCTTTACCGCGGATGCGGCTATTCGAATAGTTTTATACCCTGCAGGGGGGGACTTCTTCGTACACGCTTTCACCACTTACCGCCGTTTACACGACATGTACTCGGCAACCTTCAAGCGGAAGCCCAACGAGGGTGTCGGCCACGGCCTACCTAAACACTCAAGTCTCTAGTCCAAGTTTATCGCCTATCCAGGTTCCATCCACAGGGAGTCCGGACGAGGTTTCCACATATGGCCCCGAACGATGTGAACAGGGTTCCCGAGACACCAAGCGGGTGACTCGGTACACCATGCCACAGTGTATCTACCGCAACATAGCCCACCCCTAGGGTCAACGCTACGCACGGCCACCAACACATAACCTACAAACACCAGAAACTAATGGCAACTCCTGGACAGAGTACTAGGGTGAATAAGAAGCCGAGAGGGTCCATTGGTTTCGGGCCCAATGTATGGTAGTAATTGAATCTTAAATCACACATACAGATCTCAGTTCTTATGGACACCCTCAATGAAACAACCCACCATGTACTCCTACATGGCCTCTCATCGATACCTTTACCAAATCATGTTTAACACATCCCTCACATTACCGACATAATCATTTCACTCTAGCCCATCACCCAGATGAACCAGACCTGACACAACTCTAAGCATAGCAGGCATAGCAAGGTAGGAAACACATACATGGATCAATCAACTCCTACACATGCTAGTGGCTTTCATCTAGTTACTGTGGCAATGACGGGTCATGCAGAGGATAAGGGTTCAACTATCGTAGCACACAGCAGTTTGAATCGCGTTGTCTTAATGCAATAAACAAGAGCAGAAGCGAGAACATTCATTTGTATCGGAATGATCAATGGGTTGCTTGCCTGATGTAGTGGTAGTAGGGTACCGCCCTTCAGACGGATACTCGGGGTTATCCTCGGAGGCAGAACCTACCACGAAAGACACACCGAACATAATCAACACATGACAATATGCAACAATATGATGCATGCTATGACATGGCAAAATGAATGTGTCTTGGCCTAATGCAAGCTAAAACAAAAAGGAATGAACCCATTTGAATCAAAGATTCAAATGTTAGTTCATTTAACATAGCCTTATTAGTGCATTATCTTATTCTGCTTAAACAACAAGTTTAACTTGTTTTGTCATGCAATAAACCATTATGGATGGATAGATTGAATTTTTCTGATCATCTTTCATATATAAATTGTATGATTTGGAGCTATGGTTGATTTTCTATGATTTTTAGAAGTTTTGGCAATTTTCTGGAATTTCCTATATAAGAATAATTCCAGTAATTGAATTAATGCGTCAGCATGACATAGGTGTGACGTCAGCGGGTCAACTGGGTCGGCCAGGTCAAACCTGACTGGTGGGCCCTGTCTGTCAGTGGCTCAGCTAATTAACAGGATTAAATTAGTACTAATTAACTGTCAGTGGGGCCTGGGCCCACATGTCAGTGACTAAACTAATTAAAATTAGTTAACTATAATCCTAAACTAATTAGCAGGCCGGCCCTACCTGTCTTAAGCTCAGGGGGAGTCAACCTGGGCCCACGCGTCAGTCCATGGTAAAAAGTGGCCAAACTCGCCGGCGTTTAGCCGCCGGCGAGGCCAGACGTGGTGGAGGGGCTCGGGTTTTGCACTCCGGCGACCAAAAGGACGGCGGAGACCATCTACGTGATGCGGGGAGTGAGCCGCGTCGAGTGGTGGCAGTAGGTGGAGCTGGGGTGGCCGGAGACGACGGCGGCGAGCACGTCTGCGGCGGCCGGAGTTCGGGCAAGGTTGAACTAATCGCTAGCAAGCACGGCGAGGGGCGGGCGGGGGTGCTACGGGCTCCTGCAAGTGCGTTGAAGACGATGGCGTGCTCGGTTGCGGCCCAACGTGGCTGTGGCCACGACGGCGACATGCGGTGGCGGCGGCGAGCTTCGGCTCCGATGGCCGTGGTGGTTAGAGGACGCGGACGAGCGCGGGGAGAGGGGGAAACGGTGGCGGAGCTCACAGCGCTCACGAAGAGGGGCTCGGCTTGCTCGGAGACGGCTTGGCGTCGGCGAATCCGTCGATGGAGTCCGGTGGCCGTGCTCGGGGAAGATGACTCGTGGCGGCGATGTGGGGCTCCCACGGTGGCGTGGCTCGGGGTGGAAGGAAGAGGGGGTCGAGGCGGAGCCTCTGGGCCGGTCAGAGAGGCGAGGGAGAGGCGATGGCCACGATGGTGCTTGTCGGCGGCGACGGCTGCGCTCGGCAGGGGATGGGGAGAGAGCCAGAGGGGAGAGGGGCACGGGGAGAGTGGGGAGAATGAGAGGGGGACGTGGGGGAGTGCGTGGCACTCGTAGGCGCGTCGGGCGTCGGCGGAAGCAGGAGGTGGCCGGCTGGCGTGTGGCCGCGGGCACCGGCCACGCGCCTCTCGTCCTCCTAGCGAGAGGAGGAGGACGACTGGCAGAAGCCAGTGGGCTAGGCCGAGCTGGGCCAGGCCAAGCGATAGGTAAGTCCTCTAACTCTCTCTCTCTCTTTCTGTTTGCTTTTTTTTCCTGCTATGTGTATTGAAATAGAATAAATACTATTTCATTTCCAAAAACTCTGGAAATATTCAGAGACACATTTGGGAATATTCCCAACTGCCTAAAAATGCTTCCAAGATTATTTAAGCACTTTAAAATATTTATAGCATTTAAAATTCCTAAATTCAAATACTTATGGCTTGTTCAAAAAAATCCAGAATGGCTCCATAAATTGCAAGACCATTTTTGGCAGAGGTTTTAGTCAAGACCAAAAATGCTGGGCTTTTATGAAGGGCATTTTGGGTTCATTGAAATTCCAATTGTTGGAAATTAGCATTTTCAGGGGGGTGTTGTGGTTGATTAGGCCCCATTTCAAGTTTCAGAGAAATTTAAACATGATGCACAAGTTCAACCAACCCTAATGCATGACTAAAATCAGGGATGTGACACTTCCGGAGATACCCGTAGTGCACCTTTATAGCCACCCAGTTATGTTGTGATGTTTGGCACGCCCAAAGCATTCCTACGGTATCCGAGAGTTGCACAATCTCATGATCTAAGGAAAAGATATTTGACATTAGAAAAGCTTTAGCATACGAACTACATGATCTTGTGCTAGGCCTAGGATTGGGTCTTGTCCATCACATCATTCTCCTAATGATGTGATCCCGTTATCAACGACATCCAATGTCCATGGTCAGGAAACCGTAACCACCTATTGATCAACGATCTAGTCAACTAGAGGCTCACTAGGGACATGTTGTGGTCTATGTATTCACACATGTATTACGATTTCCGGATAACACAATTATAGCATGAACAATAGACAATTATCATGAACAAGGAAATATAATAATAACCATTTTATTATTTCCTCTAGGGCATATTTCCAACAGTTCAGTTCCAAAAATCACGTTCCCGAAGGTTTCATTCCGTTTGGACTTCGTTTGATATTCCTTTTCTTCGAAACCCTAAAATAGGCAAAAAAAATAGCAATTCTAGGCTGGGCCTCCGGTTAGTAGGTTAGTCCCAAAAATAATATAAAAGTGGATAATAAAGCCCAATAATGTCCAAAACAGAAGATAATATAGCATGGAGCAATCAAAAATTATAGATACGTTGGAGACGTATCAAGCATCCCCAAGCTTAATTCCTACTCGTCCTCGAGTAGGTAAATGATGAAAACAGAATTTTTGATGTGGAATGCTACTTGGCATAATTTCAATGTAATTCTCCTTAATTGTGGTATGAATATTCAGATCTGAAAGATTCAAGACAAAAGTTCAATATTGACATAAAAATAATAATACTTCAAGCATACTAACTAAGGAGTTATGTCTTCTCAAAATAACATAGCCAAAGAAAGTTATCCCTACAAAATCATATAGTCTGGTTGTGCTTTATCTTCACCACGCAAAGTATTTAAATCATGCACAACCCCGATGACAAGCCAAGCAATCGTTTCATACTTTTGACATTCTCAAACTTTTTCAATCCTCACACAATACATGAGCGTGAGCCATGGACATAGCACTATAGGTGGAATAGAATGGTGGTTGTGGAGAAGACAAAAGGGAGAAGATAGTCTCACATCAACTAGGCATATCAACGGGCTATGGAGATGCCCATCAATAGATATCAATGTGAGTGAGTGGGGATTGCCATGCAATGGATGCACTAGAGCTATAAGTATATGAAAGCTCAAAAAGAAACTAAGTGGGTGTGCATCCAACTCGCTTGCTCACGAAGACCTAGGGCATTTTGAGGAAGCCCATCATTGGAATATACAAGCCAAGTTCTATAATGAATAATTGCCACTAGTATATGAAAGTGATAACATAGGAGACTCTCTATTATGAAGATCATGGTGCTACTTTGAAGCACAAGTGTAGTAAAAGGATAGTAGCATTGTCCCTTCTCTCTTTTTCTCTCATTTTTTTATTTTGACCTTTTTTATGGCCTCTTTTTTATTATTATTTTTTTATTTTCATCCAGAGTCTCATCCCGACTTGTGGGGGAATCATAGTCTCCATCATCCTTTCCTTACTAGGACAATGCTCTAATAATGATGATCATCACACTTTTATTTTCTTACAACTCAACAATTACAACTCAATACTTAGAACAAAATATGACTCTATGTGAATGCCTCTGGCGGTGTACCGGGATATGCAATGACTCATGAGTGACATGTATGAAAGAATTATGAACGATGGCTATGCCACAAATACGATGTCAACTACATGATCATGCAAAGCAATATGAAAATGATGGAGCGTGCCATAATAAACGGAACGGTGGAAAGTTGCATGGCAATATATCTCGGAATGGCTATGGAAATGCCATAATAGGTAGGTATGGTGGCTGTTTTGAGGAAGGTAAATGGTGGGTGTATGATACCGGCGAAAGGTGCGTGGTATTAGAGAGGCTAGCAATGGTGGAAGGGTGAGACTGCGTATGATCCATGGACTCTACATTATTCATAAAGAACTCATATACTTATTGCAAAAATCTACAAGTTATCAAAGAAAAGTATTACACGCATGCTCCTAGGGGGATAGATTGGTAGGAAAAGACCATCGCTCGTCCCCGACTGCCACTCATAAGGAAGACAATAAATAAATAAATCATGCTCCGACTTCATCACATAACGGTTCACCATACGTGCATGCTACGGGAATCACAAACTTTAACACAAGTATTTCTCAAATTCACAACTACTCAACTAGCATGACTCTAATATTACCATCTCCATATCTCAAAACAATTATCAAGTATCAAACTTCTCATAGTATTCAACACACTCATAAGAGAATTTTATTATTAATCTTGAATGCCTAGCATATTAGGATTATTTAAGCAAATTACCATGCTATTTTTAGACTCTCAAAATAATCTAAGTGAAGCATGAGAGATCAAATAGTTTCTATAAAACAAATCCACCACCGTGCTCTAAAAGAGATAAGTGAAGAACTAGAGCAAAACTATATAACTCAAAAGATATAAGTGAAGCACATAGAGTATTCTAACAATTTCTGAATCATGTGTGTCTCTCTCAAAAGGTGTGTACAGCAAAGATGATTGTGGTAAACTAAAAAATGAAGACTCAAATAATACAAGACTGTCACACCCTAGCTAGTTCATGCATTAGAGTGATAGCATCCTGTTTAAATTTCCCAGAAAATGAAATGGGGATGATAGAACCCCCAGCACCCCCCTTAAACAACTAGGGTTTAATAAAATCTTTTTCAATGAACCTGAAATGCCCTTCTAAAAAGTCCACCCTTTTTTTTTGGGTTAAAACCTTTGACAAAAATGGTGAACATTTTTCTAGGACATCTTATGGTCATTGGATTAACTCATATAGTATTTGCATTTGGGCATTTAAATGCTATAAATTATTTTAAATGCTCAAATAATTCTGGAAATAAGTGTGGGCTGTTGGAAATAATCTAAACAGAGCCTATGATTATTTTCAGGATTTTTTTTAAGTGCCTAACTATTTTTAATAAAGCCACAAAATTACAGAAAATTAGAAAAGAAAAAAAACAAAGCAAAGCAGAGGCTTACCTGACGCCACCTAGCAGGCCCACCTGCTGGCCCAGCCCAGCCACCGCTCCAGCGAGCTGCTTGGCTTGGCCAGGCAGGCAGTCAGGTGCTCAACGCCGGCGCCTGCGCGCGCCACGCAGCTGCCCGCCGCCCTACTTCCTCCCCTCGCAGTGCTGCTGCCCTGGTTCGGTCACACACCTCTCCCCCGAGCTCGCAGACACGCCTCTCTCTCCCCAGTTCCTCTCCCTCGCTCTCCCGCACCATGGCCGACGCTGCTGCGCCCGCGCCACCTTGCTAACCGCGTCCACCGTTGTCCCCGTGCCGCATCACCGTGTCCACGAACTCCGCCGTCGTCGACTACGTCGAGCAGGCCGAGCCCCGAGCGCTCGCCCGCTCTGAAGTCGCCGCTGACCCCGTCTCCCCCAACTCCGGCTGCCGAGATCACCATCGTTGCCCCCCTCAGCTCCGGCCTTCCCCGATCCCACTTCGACGCTTGCTGCAAACGCCGTGAGCCCAGCTCCGTCCTCCCCCTCTCCACTAACTCCCTCCTGCCCCGTGTGCACCGCACCACGCTCACCCGAACACCCACCGCCGCGGAGCTCGTCGTCGACGATGCTCCGGCCACCCACTGGCCACACCACTATGTCCAACATGCTTACCGCATCCCCAGGAGCCCAACACACCACCCAACATGCCTCGTCGTGCCCCGTAGCCTCGGGTTCATCTTCATCCGACCCCGGCAGCCGCACAGCTCGTCACCGGCGACGTTTCCGGCAACCCCGAGCCCAACCACTGCCACCAAACGCTGCGGCTTGCTCCCAGCAACGCATAGATGCTTTCCGCCGCCTATTTGGTCGCCGGAACGCGTAGATGCACTTCCACCGCCGCGTCTGGCCTCGCCGGCGGGTAAACGCCGGCGGGTTTGACCCGTTGACTTTGACTGGGTGGGCCAGGTTGACTCCCCCTGAGTCTATGACAAGTGGGGCCCCCCTCTGCTAATTAACCTAGGGTTAGCACTAACTAATTTTAGTTAGTTTAGGTCACTGACATGCAGGCCCAGGCCCCACTGATAGTTTAGTTAGTGTTAACCTAACCATGTTAATTAGTTGTTTCACTCACCTGTGGGTCCCAGCCGTCAGGTTTGACCTGGGCTGGCGCCTTTGACTCGCTGATGTCACAGTGACGCAGTGCTGACGCAGTTATTTAATTTCTGGATTTATTCTTATATAGGAAATTCCAGAAAATAGCCTAAACTTCTAAAAATCATAGAAAATCAACCGTAGCTCCAAATCCAACAAATTATATATGAAAAATGATCAGAAAAAATCAATCTTTCCATCTGTAATGGTTTCGTGCATGACAAAACACTTTAACCTTGCTGTTTAGGTGAAACAAGCTAATACACTTCTAATGCATAAGAACTTAAGCTACCATTTGAATCTTTGATTCAAATGGACCCATTCCAACTTGTTTCACATTGCAATAGGCAGGATACCTCATTTTGCCATGTCATAGCATGCATCATATTGTTGCATATTGCCATGTGTTGATTATATGCTGTGGTGTCTTTCGTGGTAGGTTCTGCCTCCGAGGATATCTCCGAGTATCCAACTGAAGGGCAGTACCCTACTACCACTCCATCAGGCAAGCAGCCCCATTGATCATATCAATACAATCCCATGTTCTCGCCTCTGCTCTCATTTACTGCACTAGGACAACAACGTTTCAAACTGCTGTGTGCTACGGTAGTTGAACCCTTATCCTCTGCATGACCTGTCATTGCCACAGTAACTAGATGAAACCCACTAGCATGTGTACGAGTTGATTGAGCCATGTATGTGTTTTCCTACCTTGCTATGCCTACTATGCTTAGAGTTGTGTCAGGTCTGGTTAATCTGGGCGATGGGCTAGAGTGAAATGATTATGTTGGTAATGTGAGGGATGTGTTGAACATGTTTTGGTAAAGATATCGATGAGAGGCCATGTAGGAGTACATGGTGGGTTGTTTCATTGAGGCCGTCCATAAGAACTGAGATCTGTATGCGTGATTTAAGATTCAGCTACTACCACACATTGGGCCCTGAAATATGACCCCGCTCGACTTACTGACCCCTCTCGTCCTCTGTCCAGGAGTTGCAACTAGTTTCTGGTGTTTGTAGGTTATGTGTTGGCGGCCGTGCGTAGCGCTGACCCTAGGGGTGGGCTATGATGCGGTAGATACACCGTGGCACGGTGTACCGAGTCGCCCGTTTGGTGTCTCGGGAACCCTGCACACATCGTTTGGGGCCGTTGAGGACACCCCGGCCAGATTTCCTTGCGGATGGAACCCGAATAGGCGATAAACCTGGACTAGAGACTTGTGCGATTAGTCAGGTCGTGGTCTACACCCACGTCGGCTTTCGCTTGAAGTCTGCCGAGCACATGTCGTGTGCAGACGCTAAGTGGTGGAAACATGTGTGACGAAGTACACCCCTGCAGGGTATAAAACTATTCAAATAGCTGCGTCCGCGATAAAGGACTACTTGGTTGCCTATACAGTTCATAGACAAGTTAATGGTTACTACTAAAAGACTCAAGATAAGTGTGAGTACCGAGGATGGCTCTCTCTTAGGATGACGAGGGAGGATCCCCGGTGGAGTATTGTGTTGGTGATTAGTGGACTTGTGTGCGAAAACTATTTTACTAGTGGTGTCTCATAGGATAGCTTAGCCAAGAGTCAAAGTTGGCTTGCTGCAATAACTCCACCACCTTCTTGAGAATGAGCATGTATAGTAGGTTCTGTTGTAAGACTTGCTGAGTACCTTTATACTCATGTTTGTTTTAATTACTGTTTTCAGACAACAACACCACCCCTCCGATGGGTTTTATATAGACCTCGACGTTGATGAGTAACTTGCCACCCAGGTGGTGATCCTGGCCATGGAGGGCCTTATATAGATAGACAGGCTTCGACAAGCCTTCTTTCTTTCTAGTGTCTGTACTCAGACTATTTGCTTCTGCATGTGCTTGTATGCTTGTATGACTTGAGTGTCGGGACATGTGACCCCTACGTGTATGAACATGTTATGTATGGCTCTCCGGAGCCTTTAAATAAAGTACTTGAGTTGTAGAGTTTTGTTGTGATGCCATGTTGTATTTGCACATATCGAGCATATTGTGTGTATGATTGAAATGCTTGGTATGCGTGGGATCCGACAATCTAGTTGTTTATCCTTGGCAGCCTCTCTTATGGGGAAATGTAGTCTAGTGCTCCTCGAGCCATAGTAGTCCGCTACAGCCCAGTTCACTGGAGTCCTGCTAGCCCAGCACTACTGCCCAGGACGCTTGACTGGCCGGCATGTGTTTCACTTTGTTCCTATGTCTGTCCCTTCGGGGAATGCTCATGCGGTGACATCCGGAGTCCTATTAGCCCAGTGCTACAACCCGGATTCACACGCTGTTGACCGACATGCTCGATGTGATTCATGTATGCCTGTCTCCATAGGTCTGTGCCGCTTTGGGTTCACGACTAGCCATGTCGGCCCGGGTTCTCTATCATATGGATACTAGCGACACTATCATATACGTGAGCCAAAAGGCGCAAACGGTCCCGGGCCATGGTAAGGCAACACCCGTGGGGATATCGTGCGTGAGGCCGCAATGTGATATGAGGTGTTACCAGCTAGATCGATGTGACTTGGAATCGGGGTCCTAACAGCGTTGGCATCAGAGCCGGACTGCCTGTAGGTTCGTTGATCCAAATTGGTCGATGTCGAGTCTAGAAATGCTTTAGTTATATGTAGGGGAATTGATTGTGGGAGGGAACGTAAGGCTCTTTTACTCCTTTACCTTATGCCCTCTGATCTCAGTTATTCTCTTCTCATTCTATGTGGGCTAAGGACTAGGCTCTCTCCTTCTATCAGGTTCACGTGTTACTAATCCGTACTAGCTTATAGGATTGTTGTTACAAGCCTCAGTACAGTTTCTACTACTTTTAGTATGTTGCCAGTTGAATCAAAACCTTGATATGATGTTGTTGAGTGGTATTGTAAACTATTGTGGATGTCTCAAATCTTTTTCTGAGCATTTACAGCCGTTATGCTATCCGATTTCCCCTAGAAAATTCTAATTACTTTGCATTATTCTGTGCTTTCAGATGGCCACCCGTTCCGAGAACCAAGTGGTTCGTCTGACCTGGTTCCTCGATGTGCCCGGCCACACGGCCATGTTGGTTCGAGTGATGGTCGAGTCAAGCTATCGGTGGTATCCGGAATATACCGTCGAGGAGCAGTTCAGAGACTTCAACCAGAGCCAGTACCTTTGTACCGTCAGGATATATCCCTCTTATCTTGGAGCCACTGAACCCCTTCACTGTTCCTATGGACTTGGGGTCACTATTAAGATGTCTGTGCAGGATGCAGGTTACTCAATGATGACTATCATTCGAGGCAGGACTGCCTTGCTTCAGAACACCGATTTCCGTTACATGCCAGCCTCACTTCCTGGAGCACAGGGGTACTATCAGGCTTTGTACTATGACTCTACACATGAGGAGTCACTACTCCGCACCACTGCCGAGATGCTCGAGGATAAGGACCGCGAAAATCGGGCCTTGCGTATGGAGCTTTTCAACTCTCGTGCTGATCACTGGGCCACTTTGACTCGGTTTGCACCTGCGGTACAAGCAGGATACATGGACCTGAGGGACCTGTACCCTGTGCGGTCTAGATTGCCAGATTGTATGGAGTGGTGTGATGTAGGAGGCATCACCCCTCCTCGTGGTCCCCTTCTGCTACCGCCTGTGGGACCAAGGCCACATCCGAGTCCCTATGGTCCGCAGGCTCCGCAGGACCGTCTGTTCCCAGATGATCATGTTCCACTTCCAGGCTTTGGTGGTGACTTTTATGAGGATTACTACGGAGCCGTCTGAGCTAGTAGTAGTTTCACTAGTACTGTAATAGTTGTATTCTCCACAGTCCTGCTTGACCGTGGGATACGACTTGGTGTGTATCACGCTCCGGAGGTGTAGAAAAATAATATATAGGATCTTGGAATGCCTCCGATGAGATGTAATGTCTTTCACCGTAGTTGTACTCTAGCCTGGGCTTGTACTAAACAATGTACGGTGTGTATGACCAATGGTATATATATGGCAGTTTCTATATTACCATCTCGTGCAATGAACATCTTAGCATTCCATGTTATCCATTATATTCTGCACTTCCTTGCTAAGTTTGTGCCATCCTTATCTAAACCGTTGTCTTGTTTTTCCTAGGATGGTCAACACCTGCAGAAACCCTGCTGCCCCGGAGCAGGGAGAAGCCAGTGCAGCTAGGGGTGAAAATCTGCCTCACCCGCCTTCTCTGGACGAAGTTATGCTGGAGGCGGAAAGAAACAAATGTGAGACTAACCACTTGCTGGAGCGGATTGAGCAGAACACTGCACGCCATCAGCGAAATGACTTGGTGTCAATCAATGACTTCATCAAGTTGTACCCACCAAAGTTTAATCATTCCGTCGAGCCCCTCGACGCGGATGACTGGCTCCGCAGCATCACACACAAGCTATGTTCTGCCAACGTAGGCGAAGCTGATAAGGTTACCTATGCTGCCTATCACCTTGAAGGCCCTGCTAGCCTTTGGTGGGAAAACTTTGAGGCTATGCGCCCGGTCGGCCAAATCACTACTTGGGCTGAATTCAGTGAGGCTTTCCGTGAGCATCACATCCTGGAAGGTCTCATAAATCGCAAGAGGGAAGAGTTCTGCAATTTCACCCAAGGAAGACTGGTTGTGGATGCATATAGTCGTGAGTTTGGGAATTTGGCACGATATGCTCCTGAAGAGGTATCCACCGACGCTAAGAAGCAGGCAAGGTTCCGCAAGGGACTTAGCCCCGAGCTTCGCCGCGATCTTCGTCTGCACGAGTGCACCTCCTTTCAGAAGTTGGTCAATAAAGCCATCAAGCTGAGACAGGCCAGTCTGACTATGACGCTTCATGCAAGCACTCTCGTGATTTTGGTTCTTCATCCGGCTCTGGATCTCAGAAGCGCCGGGTGTGGATTCCAAGCACGGCACTGCCACCCAGGTTCATTCCGAGGCCATCCTTTGAGGCGCCTCGCCCCAACCAGTAGTTTGCACCGTCTAAGCCCTATGGTGGCCCCGCTGCTAATGCTGCTCCACGCCCCAATGTTGTGGCATGTTTCAAGTGTGGAGAGCCGGGTCACTACAGTCGAGAGTCTCCCCAGAACAACAACCCCAATTAATCTGGAAAGTCCGTTGGCCGTGGTAAGCCAGCGGGAAAGACCTTCTACGCCAAGCCAGCCACCACTGCACGTGGCCATGTCAACTATGTCTCAGCTGAGGAGGCTCATGAGGATCCTAACGTCGTCCTTGGTACGCTCCTTGTTAATTGCCATCCGGCATCTGTTCTTTTCGATACTGGAGCATCTCATTCATTCATATCTGAGAACTATGCTCGATTGCATAACACGACATTCTGTGACATGCCCACTTCTATGGTAATTCAAACTCTGGGTTCCAAATGGCAAACTTCTAGAGTAAGCCATGGGAATGAAACTCTTGTCGATAGACTTGTCTTCCTTGCATCCTTAATAGCTCTCAAGTCCTCGAACATAAACATCATCTTGGGTATGGACTTGATGTCAGCTCATTATGCTAAGATTGATTGCGCCACTAGAACCATTCAACTTACTCACCCATCGGGCAAGACAGTCAATGTCTTAACTCGAGTGGCCAAGCACCAACTTTACTCCCTAAATGCCAACCCCCTTCCAGACATTGAAGATATTCCGGTAGTCCGGGACTTCCCGGATGTCTTTCCAGAAGAACTGCCAGGTGTTCCACCTGACAGGGATGTCGAGTTTGTGATAGACCTTGTTCCAGGAACCGTTCCAATTTCAAGGAGACCCTATAAGATGGCACCCTTAGAACTAGCCGAGCTTAAGAACCAACTCGATGAGTCCTTGAAAAAGGGTTTCATCCGTCCTAGTTCCTCTCCTTGGGCTTGCCCCGTCCTCTTCGTCAAGAAGAAGGATGGAACGGATCGGATGGTTGTAGATTACCGACCTCTCAACTTGGTCACTATCAAGAACAAGTATCCGCTCCCCAGGATCAACGATCTGTATGATCAGCTCGCTGGATCCTCAGTCTTTTCCAAGATGAATTTGAGGTTGGGCTACCATCAAATCAAAATCAGAAACGGGGACATTCCCAAAACGGCCTTTGTTACTCGTTATGGACAATACGAGTACACCGTCATGTCCTTTGGTTTAACCAATGCCCCAGCCACCTTCTCTTGGTTAATGAACTCAGTCTTCATGGAGTATTTGGATAAATTCATCGTAGTATACCTCGATGACATACTCATCTACTCCAAGATTGAAGAGGAACATGCCGAACATCTAAGGCTGGTATTGACGAAACTTTGAGAGCATCACCTTTATGCCAAATTCTCCAAGTGTGATTTTTGGTTGCCAAAAGTGACCTATCTAGGCCATTTAATCTCTGGTAAGGGTATTGCTGTCAATCCCGAGCGAGTTCAAGCCATCCTTGATTGGAATCCACCTGAGACGGTCAAGCAAGTTCGGAGCTTCCTTGGCTTAGCGAGCTATTGCCGCCGCTTCGTCGAGAATTTCTCCAAGGTTGCTAAACGTCTAACTGAACTCCTCAAGAAAGATAAAAAGTTCGAGTGGACCCCACAGTGCGAGTTCAGCTTTCAGGAACTGAAAAGACGCCTGACATCTGCTCCCGTACTGGTACCACCAGATTTCTCCAAGGACTTTATTATCTATTGCGACGCCTCGCGACAAGGACTAGGTTGCATACTCATGCAAGATCGTCAGGTAATTGCCTATGCTTCACGGCAATTACACCCACATGAGGAAAACTATCCCACACATGATCTAGAGCTTGCAGCTGTAGTCCATGCACTTAAAACTTGGCGACATTACCTTCTCGGTAATCGTTGCCAGATCTTCACCGATCACCAAAGTTTGAAATATATCTTCACCCAACCGGATTTGAATCTCAGGCAAAGACGTTGGGTCGAGTTCATCTCAGATTACGACTTAGGAATAACTTACACCCCGGGGAAAGCCAATGTTATGGCTGATGCGCTCAGTCGTAAATCTTAGTGTAACAACCTGATGTTACAACAAAGTCAACCACTTCTCCACGAGGAATTTCGTAAGCTTAATCTTCACATTGTTCCTCGAGGATTCCTATCCACCCTGGTGGCGAAGCCTAACCTTAAGGATCAAATCATAGCTGCCTAGAAGCGTGATAAGGGCATATCCCGGATTAAGGAAAACATCTCTAGCGGAGTTGTTAAATGTTTTTCCGTGGATGAGCGAGGTGTTGTTTTCTTTGAGAACCGCTTGGTGGTTCCCAAGAAACAACATCTACACCAGTTGATTCTTAAGGAAGCTCATGAATCCCCTCTCACCATTAATCCCGGTAGTACTAAAATGTATCAAGACCAATGCCAGAGGTTTTGGTGGACTAGGATGAAGAGAGAAATTGCTCAATACATTGCTAGTTGCGATGTCTGTCGTCGTGTTAAAGCAGAGCATCAACGGCCTGCTGGCACCCTTCAACCTTTGACTATTCCTGAGTGGAAATGGGATAAAATCAGTATGGATTTCATTACTGGGTTTCCCAGAACCAAGAGAGGGAATAATGCCATCTTCGTCGTAATCGATCGTCTTTCCAAGGTGGCCCACTTTCTACCTGTTCGTGAGAGTATCACCGCTAGCCAGCTAGATGATTTATACATCTCCCGAAGAGTGTCTCTTCATGGTGTCCCATTGGAAATTAACTCAGATCATGGGAATCTCTTCACCTCTCGATTTTGGGAAAGTTTCCAAAATGCTATGGGAACTCGTCTCTCTTTTAGCACCACCTTCCACCCCCAATCAAGTGGTCAAGTAGAGCGAGTAAATCAAATTCTAGAAGATATGCTCCGAGCTTCTGTCATCTCATTCGGAATGGATTGGGAGAAATGCCTTCCATTCGTGGAGTTTGCTTATAACAATAGTTATCAAGCTAGCTTGGGCAAAGCTCCTTTCGAAGTTCTCTATGGACAAAAATGTCCAATGCCTCTTAACTTGTTAGAAACCGGGGAAAGACAACTCTTTGGCCCAGATATGATTTAGGAAGCAGAAGAGCAGGTTCGCGTTATTCGTGAGAAATTGAAAACAGCCCAATCTCGTCAAAAGATCCAATATGATCGTAAACATAAGCTCATGACTTATGAAGTCGGCGAGAAGGCTTACCTTCGGGTTACTTCGTTAAAGGGAACCCATCGTTTCGGTATCAAAGGCAAATTGGCTCCTCGTTACATTGGACCCTTTCGCATTCTTGCCAAACGAGGAGAAGTTGCCTACCAATTGGAATTACCTCCGCATCTTTACAGAGTTCACAATGTCTTCCATGTTTCTCAACTCAGGCGTTGCTTCGCAGATCCTATCCGTGGAGTGGACCACGAAACGCTTGATCTACAAGATAACCTCTCATATCGGGAATATCCCGTTCGTATCCTTGATCAAGCCGAGCGTACCACTCGATGCCATAACATCAAGTTTCTCAAGGTTAAATGGTCACACCATTCCAAAATGGAAGCCACTTGGGAAAGGGAGGATCGTCTTCGACTCGAGTACCCCACCTTCTTCCCAACAGATCCTAAATCTCGGGAAGAGATTATTTTGAGTGGGGGTGAGTTGTCACACCCTAGCTAGTTCATGCATTAGAGTGATAGCATCGTGTTTAAATTTCCCAGAAAATGAAATGGGGATGATAGAACCCCCAGCACCCCCCATAAACCAACTAGGGTTTACTAAAATCTTTTTCAATGAACCTGAAATGCCCTTCTAAAAAGTCCACCCTTTTTGTTTTGGGTTAAAACCTTTGACAAAAATGGTGAACATTTTTCTAGGACATCTTAAGGTCATTGGATTAACTCATATAGTATTTGCATTTGGGCATTTAAATGCTATAAAATATTTTAAATGCTCAAATAATTCTGGAAATAAGTGTGGGCTGTTGGAAATAATCTAAACAGAGCCTATGATTATTTTCAGGATTTTTGTAAGTGCCTAACTATTTTTAATAAAGCCACAAACTTACAGAAAAATAGAAAAAGAAAAAAACAACGCAAAGCAGAGGCTTACCTGACGCCACCTAGCAGGCCCACCTGCAGGCCCAGCCCAGCCACCACTCCAGCGAGCTGCTTGGCTTGGCCAGGCAGGAAGGAAAGTGCTCGACGCCGGCGCCTGCGCGCGCCACGCAGCTTCCCGCCGCCCTGCTTCCTCCCCTCGCAGTGCTGCTGCCCTTGTTCGGTCACACACCTCTCCCCCGAGCTCACAGACATGCCTCTCTCTCCCCAGCTCCTCTCCCTCGCTCTCCCGCACCATGGCCGACGATGCCGCGCCTGCGCCACCATGCTGACCGCGTCCACCATCGTCCCCGTGCCGCGACATCGTGTCCACGAACTCCGCCGTCGTCGACTACGTCGAGCAGGCCGAGCCCCGAGTGCTCGCCCGCTCTAGAGTCGCCGCTGACCCTGTTTCCCCCAACTCCGGCCGCCGAGATCTCCATCGTCACCCCCTCAGCTCCGGCCTTCCCCGAGCCTGCTTCGACACTTGCTGCAATCGCTGTGAGCCCAGCTCCATCCTCCCCCTCTCCACTAACTCCCTCCTGCCCCGTGTGCACCGCACCACGCTCACCCGAGCACCCGCCGCCGTGGAGCTCGTCGCCGACGATGCTCCGGCCACCCACTGGCCACACCACTATGTCCAACGTGCTCACCGCATCCCCAGGAGCCCAACACACCACCCCACATGCCTCGCCATGCCCCATAGCCTCGGGTTCATCTTCACCCGACTCCGGCAGCCGCACAGCTCGTCGCCGGTGACATTTCCGGCAACCCCGAGCCCAACCACCACCATCATATGCTGCGGCTTGCTCCCAGCAACGCGTAGATGCTCTCCACCGCCCATTTGGTCGCCGGAACGCGTAGATGCACTTCCACCGCCGCGTCTGGCCTCGCCGGCGGCTAAACGCCGGCGGGTTTGACCCGTTGACTTTGACTGGGTGGGCCCAGGTTGACTCCCCCTGAGTCTATGACAAGTGGGGCCCCCCTCTGCTAATTAACCTAGGGTTAGCACTAACTAATTTTAGTTAGTTTAGGTCACTTACATGCGGGCCCAGGCCCCACTAATAGTTTAGTTAGTGTTAACCTAACCCTGTTAATTAGTTGTTTCACTGACGTGTGGGTCGCAGCCGTTAGGTTTGACCTGGGCTAGCGCCTTTGACTCGCTGATGTCACAGTGACGCAGTGCTGACGCAGTTATTTAATTTCTGGATTTATTCTTATATAGGAAATTCCAGAAAATATCCTAAACTTCTAAAAATCATAGAAAATCAACCATAGCTCCAAATCCAGCAAATTATATATGAAAAATGATCAGAAAAATTCAATCTTTCCATTTGTAATGGTTTCATGCATGACAAAACACTTTAACCTTGCTGTTTAGGTGAAGCAAGCTAATACACTTATAATGCATACGAACTTAAGCTACCATTTGAATCTTTGATTCAAATGGACCCATTCCAACTTGTTTCACATTGCATTAGGCAGGACACCTCATTTTGCCATGTCATAGCATGCATCATACTGTTGCATATTGCCATGTGTTGATTATATTCTGTGGTGTCTTTCGTGGTAGGTTCTGCCTCCGAGGATATCTCCGAGTATCCAACTGAAGGGCAGTACCCTACTACCACTCCATCAGGCAAGCAGCCCCACTGATCATATCGATACAATCCCATGTTCTCGCCTCTGCTCTCATTTACTGCATTAGGACAACAACGTTTCAAACTGCTGTGTGCTACGGTAGTTGAACCCTTATCCTCTGCATGACCTGTCATTGCCACAGTAACTAGATGAAACCCACTAGCATGTGTACGAGTTGATTGAGCCATGTATGTGTTTTCCTACCTTGCTATGCTTAGAGTTGTGTCAGGTCTGGTTCATCTAGGCGATGGGCTAGAGTGAAATGATTATGTCGGTAATGTGAGGGATGTGTTGAACATGTTTTGGTAAAGGTATCGATGAGAGGCCATGTAGGAGTAAATGGTGGGTTGTTTCATTGAGGCCGTCCATAAGAACTGAGATCTGTATGCATGATTTAAGATTCAGCTACTACCACACATTGGGCCCTGAAATATGACCCCGCTCGACTTACTGACCCCTCTCGTCGGCTGTCCAGGAGTTGCAACTAGTTTCTGGTGTTTGTAGGTTATGTGTTGGCGGTCGTGCGTAGCGCTGACCCTAGGGGTGGGCTATGATGCGGTAGATACACCGTGGCACGGTGTACCGAGTCGCCCGTTTGGTGTCTCGGGAACCCTGCACACATTGTATGGGGCCGTTGAGGACACCCCGGCCGGATTTCCTTGCGGATGGAACCCGAATAGGCGATAAACCTGGACTAGAGACTTGTGCGGTTAGTCAGGTCGTGGTCTACACCCACGTCGGCTTTCGCTTGAAGTCTGCCAAGCACATGTCGTGTGCAGACGCTAAGTGGTGGAAACATGTGTGACGAAGTACACCCCTGCAGGGTATAAAACTATTCGAATAGCCGCGTCCGCGGTAAAGGACTACTTGGTTGCCTATACAGTTCATAGGCAAGTTAATGGTTACTACTAAAAGACTCAAGATAAGTGTGAGTACCGAGGATGTCTCTCTCGTAGGATGACGAGGGAGGATCCCCGGTGGAGTATTGTGTTGGTGATTAGTGGACTGGTGTGCGAAAACTATTTTACTAGTGGTGTCTCGTAGGATAGCTTAGCCAAGAGTCAAAGCTGGCTTGCTGCAATAACTCCACCACCTTCTTGAGAATGAGCATGTATAGTAGGTTCTGTTGTAAGACCTGCTGAGTACCTTTGTACTCATGTTTGCTTTAATTACTGTTTTCAGACGACAACACCGCCCCCTCCGATGGGTTTTATGTAGACCTCGACGTCGATGAGTAACTTGCCACCCAGGTGGTGATCCTGGCCATGGAGGGCCTTATGTAGATAGACAGGCTTCGACAAGCCTTCTTTCTTCCTAGTGTCTCTACTCAGACTATTTGCTTCCGCATGTGCTTGTATGCTTGTATGACTTGAGTGTCGGGTCATGTGACCCCTACCTGTATGAACATGTTATGTATGCCTCTTCGGAGCATTTAAATAAAGTACTTGAGTTGTAGAGTTTTGTTGTGATGCCATGTTGTATTTGCACATATCGAGCATATTGTGTGTATGATTGAAATGCTTGGTATGTGTGATATCCGACAATCTAGTTGTTTATCCTTGGCAGCCTCTCTTATGGGGAAATGTAATCTAGTGCTCCTCGAGCCATATTAGTCCACTACAGCCCGGTTCACCGGAGTCCTGCTAGCCCAGCACTATTGCTCAGGACGCTTGACTGGCCGGCATGTGTTTCACTTCGTTCCTATGTCTGTCCCTTTGGGCAAATGTCACGCAGTGACATCCGGAGTCCTGCCTAGCCTGCTATAGCCCGGGTTCCCCGGAGTCCTGTTAGCCCAGTGCTACAGCCCGGATTCACACGCTGTTGACCGACATGCTCGATGTGATTCATGTATGCCTGTCTCCATAGGTCTGTGCCGCTTTGGGTTCACGACTAGCCATGTCGGCCCGGGTTCTCTGTCATATGGATGCTAGCGACACTATCATATACGTGAGCCAAAAGGCGCAAACGGTCCCGGGCCATGGTAAGGCGACACCTGTGGGGATACCGTGCGTGAGGCCGCAATGTGATATGAGGTGTTACCGGCTAAATCGATGTGACTTGGAATCGGGGTCTTGACAAAGACGCTCCAAGCAAAACACATATCATGTGGTGAATAAAAATATAGCTCCAAGTAAAGTTACCGATTGAAGTAGACGAAGGAGGGGATGCCTTCCGGGGCATCCCCAAGCTTTGGCTTTTAGGTGTCCTTAGATTATCTTGGGGGTGCCATGGGCATCCCCAATCTTAGGCTCTTGCCACTCCTTGTTCCATAATCCATCAAATCCTTACCCAAAACTTGAAAACTTCACAACACAAAACTTAAAGTAGAAAATCTCGTAAGCTCCGTTAGCGAAAGAAAACAAAAGAACACTTCAAGGTACTGTAATGAACTCATTCTTTATTTATATTGGTGTTAAACCTACTGTATTCCAACTTATCTATGGTTTATAAACTATTTTACTAGCCATAGATTAATCAAAATAAGCAAACAACACACGAAAAACAGAATCTGTCAAAAACAGAACAGTCTGTAGTAATCTGTAGCTAGCGCAAGATCTGGAATCCCAAAAATTCTAAAATAAATTGATGGACGTGAGGAATTTATCTATTAATCATCTGCAAAAAGAATTAACTAAATATCACTTTCCAAATAAAAATGGCAGCAGTTCTCGTGAGCGCTAAAGTTTCTGTTTTTACAGCAAGATTAACAAGACTTTCCCCAAGTCTTCCCAACGGTTCTACTTGGGACAAACACTAATTAAACACAAAAAACACAACCAAAACAGAGGCTAGATAAATTATTTATTACTAAATAGGATCAAATAGCAAGGAATAAAAATAAAATTGGGTTGCCTCCCAACAAGCGCTATCGTTTAACGCCCCTAGCTAGGCATAAAAGCAAGGATAGATCTAGGTATTGCCATCTTTGGTAGGGAATTCTTCAATGAGAAATCTACCATACTTAGGAATTTCTTTCTTTTTACTGATTATCAAACTTTTAGGCACAAGATCGAAAAAAGATTGGGATGAACACTTATAGATTTGAGATCTGCAGTTTCCTTATTAGAGGATTCACCCTTATTTTTAGGAACATACATAAGCTTGGCAATTTTACTTGGAGGACTTGGAGTATTATTTACGGAAGAAAAGGCGGTTCCCAAGTTGGTAATGATACCCTCAAGTTTATCAATTCTAGTGGAATCAGGATTTATTCTTTCATTAACTATAGGTTCCTTCTCTTTAATATTTTTCAAAGCTACACCTACTTTAGATCCATATTGGGTAATTTGGTTATGGATCTTTTTATGGAAATTTTCAATTAACTCAACGGTAGCAACTTTATTTTCAATAATTTCAAGTTTTTGAATTACATGCTCCAAAGTTAACATAGTTTCATTAACCAAAAGAGGTGGTGAGTCAAACAAATCTATCATAGCATTATAAGAAACAAAAGTATGGCTACCTAAGAAGTTCCCTCCGGTAATGGTATCAAGGATATATCTGTACCAAGGAGCAACGCCTACATAAAAATTGCGAAGAAGAACGTAAGTAGATTGCTTCCTGGTAGATTTATTTTGAGCATTGCAAATTCTATACCAAGCGTCTTTTAGATTTTCTCCCTCCCTTTGCTTAAAATTAAGAACTTCATTCTCGGGAGACAATGGAGAAGATCGAGGACTCGCCATAACGACAAGCAAATGGAAAAGAGGAGAACGGAAAAGAGAGGGAGGATAGAGAGAGATAGGGCGAATAAAACGGCAAGGGTGAAGTGGGGGATAGGAAAACGAGAGGAAAATGGCAAATAATTTAATGCCGGAGATAAGGGTTTGTGATGGGTACTTGGTATGTTGACTTTTGCGTAGACCTCCCCGGCAACGGCGCCAGAAATGGCTCGTTGTTGGGAGTCAAATCTTGACTTGCGCGAACCTCCCCGGCAACGGTGCCAGAAATCCTTCTTGCTACCTCTTGAGCACTTGCGTTGGTTTTCCCTTGAAGAGGAAAGGGTGGTGCAGCAAAGTAGCGTAAGTATTTCCCTCAGTTTTTGAGAACCAAGGTATCAATCTAGTAGGAGGCTATGCGCGTGTCCCTTGCACCTGCACAAAACAAAAAAATCCTCGCAACCAACGCGATAAGGGGTTGTTAATCCCTACATGGTCACTTATGAGAGTGAGATCTAATAGATATGATAAGATAATATTTTTGGTATTTTTATGATAAAGATGCAAAGTAAAATAAAAGGCAATGAAAATAACTAAGTATTGGAAGATTAATATGATGAAGATAGACCCGGCGGCCATAGGTTTCACTAGTGGCTTCTCTCGAGAGCATAAGTATTTTACAGTGGTGAATGAATTATTGTTGAGAAATTGACAGAATTAAGCATAGTTATGAGAATATCTAGGTATGATCATGTATATAGGCATCACGTCCAAGACAAGTAGACCGACTCCTGCCTGCATCTACTACTATTACTCCATACATCGACCGCTATCCAGCATGCATCTAGAGTATTAAGTTCATAAGAACAGAGTAACGCCTTAAGCAAGATGACATGATGTAGAGGGATAAACTCATGCAATATGATGAAAACCCCATATTGTTATCCTCGATGGAAACAATACAATACGTGCCTTGCTGCCCCTACTATCATTGGGAAAGGACACCGCAAGATTGAACCCAAAGCTAAGCACTTCTCCTATTGCAAGAAAGATCAATAGTAGGCCAAACCAAACTGATAATTCGAAGAGACTTGCAAAGATAAACAATCAAACATAAAAGAATTCAAATAAGATTCAAATATTGTTCATAGATAAACCTGATCGTAAACCCACAATTCATAGGTCTCAACAAACACACCGCAAAAAGAACATTACATCGAATAGATCTCCACAAGAGAGGGGGAGAACTTTGTATTGAGATCCAAAAAGACAGAAGAAGCCATCTAACTAATAACTATGGACCCGAAGGTCTGAGGTAAACTACTCACACTTCATCGGAGAGGCTATGGTGTTGATGTACAAGCCCTCCGTGATCGATGCCCCCTCCGGCAGAGCTCCGGAACAGCCCCCAAGATGGGATCTCGTGGATACAGAAAGTTACGGCGGTGGAATTAGGGTTTTGGCTCCGTATCTGATCGTTCGGGGGTACATAGGTATATATAGGAGGAAGAAGTACGTCGGTGGAGCAACAGGGGGCCCATGAGGGTGGAGGGCGCGCCTGGGGGCATAGGCGCGCCCCCTACCTCGTGGCCTCCCTGTTGGTTGCTTGACGTAGGGTCCAAGTCTCCTGGATCATGTTCGGTGAGAAAATCACGTTCCCGAAGGTTTCATTCCGTTTGGACTCCGTTTGATATTCCTTTTCTTCGAAACCCTAAAATAGGCAAAAAAACAGCAATTCTGGGCTGGGCCTCCGGTTAGTAGGTTAGTCCCAAAAATAATATAAAAGTGAATAATAAAGCCCAATAATGTCCAAAACAGAAGATAATATAGCATGGAGCAATCAAAGATTATAGATACGTTGGAGACGTATCATGTATCAACTGTTGAAACTTCTAAGCCAATTGAAGAGGCTGCTGGAGAGAGTAAGAAAAGGAAAGAGAGGGTCAAGAAGACCACTGCCAGAGTCATTGGTAGATCCTCTATAATGAGAGATCCAGCTGAGGAAGAGGGAGAGGATGTTGCACTAGCAACCAAGTCCCAAAAACTGATGGGGTGCAATTAAGTCTAGGGCTGCCCCTTCTAAGCCCAAGACTGCACCCAAAGCTTCTACTCCAGCTCCAAAGCCCAAGAGGAGTACTAGGAACATTCCAGCTGTAGAAAAGAACAAGGCCCAGTGCCTGAAGTTGAGGAAGAAGATGTTGAATCCCAAATGCTCAGAAAGCTTAAGCCAAAGATTCCAGACCATAATGACAGCCATCCGGTGGCAGAAGACATGAACATCAGGAAGGATGCAGGTCTCAGACTCTGGAGACAGTCTGATCCTTATGCTATGAGGAGGAGAACTGCAGTGGACTATAGGTTCCACACTAAAGAACAACAAGATTTCTATGAAACCATTCTGCTTGACAAGAAGCCCATAGTTTGTGATATGAAGTGGGTCGATTGGGAATACATTGATGAGAATGAAGACCACTTTCCAGGAGTACATGAGAGTTTCCAATCTTGTGGAGTAGATGAATCTGTGGGATAAGAGCTCACCAAATGGAATGATGAGCTCATTATGTAGTTTTATTCTACAGCTCATTTTTATCCAGATGTTAGAATTGTATGGATGTCTGAGGGTACAAGGTACCAGTCAACTGTTGAGGAGTGGGCAAAGTTGATAAATGCCCCTGAAGAGCATGAAGATGACTTGGATGTCTATGCCAAGAAGAAGAAAGACCACAACTCTATGGCAAATATGTACAAGGAGATCCCAGATAAGGCATTGGAAACACATAAGCTTGGGTCTGTACATTACTTGTTGTCTAGTCTAGCTACTGTCAACACAATATTGAGGCATACATGGTTGCCCAAGTCTGGAGATCACAAGATGATCAGAGGCCATTCAATCAACTTGCTGCAGATATTTGATGTGCCTCAGAAATTTAAGGTCATGATCCTGATTGTTGGAACAATCAAAAGGACAGTTGTAGATTAGAAGAGATCTTGTGGGTATGCTCCACATATTCAGCTTCTCATCAACCCAAGATGGGCACAAGCACAGATTTGTTGGACAAGGAGCATTTACCTTTGAGACTAGAATTTGAGGACAACACTGTTGTGATGAATGAGGATGATCCTACATCTGTGCAAGCACAAGAAAAGAGAGAGAAGGCAAAGGCTGAAAAGGCTGCAAAGATGCCAAGCGTTGAGGAGGCATCTCATGTTTTCTTAAATTCAAAACAAGATCAGCTTGCTTATCGGATTCAAGTAACATTAAGGATTGAGAAGGGCTTGGCCACCCTGAACAAGAATCAGGAGAGCTTGGAGAGGATCATTGAGACCAAATTCTATGATCTTGATCAAAAAGTGACTGAGATGCAGATAACTGTTGAGAAGCTCCAGGAGGAAGCAGAAGAGAGGAAAGGGCAGGCTACCACAGATGCCTTTAAAAGAGTGCCCAGAGGTCAATGGTCTGCTACAGTGCCCATGGTTGACACTAGAACAACTACTTCAGCACCAGCAACTACAGCTTCAGTGCCACCTCCAGTTGCCACTCCACCAGCTCCAACATCTTCTACAGATGCTTTCGTCCTTGGAGTCCTCTCTACACCACCTCCTGAAGACCAAGCATAGAGAGACCATAGCACTATGCATTTTCGAACTTTTTGGTAACTTGTTGCCAAAGGGGGAGAAATGTATAGATCATAGGCTGAGAGAGAGAGTGTGTGTGTGTGTTTTGCTTCTTTGTCTCTCTTGTTTTTCGTTTGATACTTTATGTCTGTGTGTGAGATACTTGTATGATCATGTGTTTGATCATATCCTAATTTAATGTTTGCTTGGATGATATTATCTCTTATATCTCATATATGATCATTCACTTTGCTTGGTGATGAGTGCATGTTTTTACCTTATATCATTTTGAGTGCCCCACCAAGATGTATGTGACATGGAAGAGTAACCCATGATCCTAATTGGTTGTGCATTTGCATTCAAAAGCTTATTTCAAATAATGCACAAATTTAGGGGGAGCTCTTGCTTATCACATACTTCTCAAAGCGATGATGTATTTCAATCTTATTATCATTTGTCGAAGCTTTGATCTATATGTTGTCATCAATTACCAAAAAGGGGGAGATTGAAAGTGCAACTATCCCTGGGTGGTTTTGGTAATTCCTAACAACATATAGCTCATTGAACTATTGCTATTTCAAGATGATCATTTCAGAAAGTTCAATGATTGGCATGGCATGGATTAGGAATGTGCACCCCTCAAAATGCTAAGGACACAAATTGGCTCAAGCTCAAGACTCTACATTTTCATTTTAGTGATCCAAGATTACATTGAGTCCATAGGAAAGGCCAATACTATTAACGGGGATGAGGTGTTGCTTAATGCCTTGCTTGCTCAAAATTGAAGGAAATATGCCCTAGAGGCAATAATAAAGATGTTATTTATATTTCCTTATATCATGATAAATGTTTATTATTCATGCTAGAATTGTATTAACCGGAAACATAATACATGTGTGAATACATAGACAAACAAAGTGTCACTAGTATGCCTCTACTTGACTAGCTCGTTGATCAAAGATGGTTATGTTTCCTAACCATGGACATGAGTTGTCATTTGATAAACGGTATCACATCATTAGGAGAATGATGTGATTGACTTGACCCATTCTGTTAGAATAGCACTTGATCCTTTTAGTTTACTTGTTATTGCTTTCTTCATGACTTATACATGTTCCTATAACTATGAGATTATGCAACTCCCGATTACCAGAGGAACACTTTGTGTGTTACCAAACATCACAACGTAACTGGGTGATTATAAAGGTGCTCTACAGGTGTCTCCGATGGTACTTGTTGAGTTGGCATAGATCGAGATTAGGATTTGTCACTCTGATTGTCGGAGAGGTATCTCTGGGCCCTCTCGGTAATGCACATCACTATAAGCCTTGCAAGCAATGCAACTAATGATTTAGTTGCGGGATAATGCATTTCGGAACGAGTAAAGAGACTTGCCGGTAACGAGATTGAACTACGTATTGAGATACCGACGATTGAATCTCGGGAAAGTAACATACCGATGACAAAGGGAACAACGTATGTTGTTATGCGGTTTGACCGATAAAGATATTTGTAGAATATGTACGAACCAATATGAGCATCCAGGTTCCGCTATTGGTTATTGACCGAAGATGAGTCTTGGTCATGTCTAAATAGTTCTCGAACCCGTAGGGTCCGCACGCTTAACGTTCGGTGACGATCGGTATTATGAGTTTATGTGTTTTGATGTACCGAAGGTACTTTGGAGTCCCAGATGAGACATAAAGATTGATATATTGGACGACTATATTTGGACATCGGAATGGTTTCGAGTGATTCGGGTATTTTTCGGCGTAGCGGAGAGTTACGGGAATTCGCTGGGGAGTATATGGGCCTTATTGGGCTTTAGGGAAAGTGAGAGAGGAGGCTGCCCCCCCCCAGGCCTAGTCCGAATTTGACTAGGGGGAGGGCGGTGCCCCCTCCTTCCTTCTCTTATCTTTTCCCTTTCCTTCTCTCCTACTCCAACTACATGGAAGGGGGGAATCCTACTCCCGGTGGGAGTAGGACTCCCCAGGGCGCGCCTTAGGAGGGTCGGCCCTCCCCCTCCTCCACTCCTTTATATACGTGGTCAGGGGGCACCCCATAGATACACAAGTTGATGATTGATCCCTTAGCCGTGTGTGGTGCCCCCTCCACCATAATCCACCTCGATCATATCGTAGCGGTGCTTAGGCGAAGCCCTGCGTTGGTAGCAACATCATCACCGTCATCATGCCATCGTGCTGACGGAACTCTCCCACGAAACTCTGCTGGATCGGAGTTCGTGGGACGTCATCGAGCTGAACGTGTGCTGAACTCGGAGCTGCCATGCATTCGGTACTTGGATCGGTCAGATCGTGAAGACGTTTGACTACATCAACCGCGTTCTCATAACGCTTCCGCTTACGGTCTACGAGTGTACGTGGATGATACTCTTCCCTCTCGTTGCTATGCATCACCATGATCTTGTGTGTGCGTAGGAAAATTTTGAAATTACTACATTCCCCAATAGTGGCATCTAAGCCAGGTTTATGCGTAGATGTTATATGCTCGAGTAGAACACAAGTGAGTTGTGGGCGATACAAGTCATACTGCTTACCAGCATGTCATACTTTGGTTCGGCGGTATTGTTGGATGAAGCGGCCCAGACCGACATTACGCTTACGCTTACGCGAGACTGGTTCTACCCACGTGCTTTGGACACTGGTGCCTAGCGGGTGTCAGTTTCTCCAACTTTAGTTGAACCGAGTGTGGCTACGCCCGGTCCTTGTGAAGGTTAAAACAACACTAACTTCATGAAATATCGTTGTGGTTTTGATGCGTAGGTAAGAACTGTTCTTTCTTGGCCCGTAGCAGCCACGTAAAACTTGCAACAACAGTGTAGAGGACGTCTAACTTGTTTTTACAGGGCATGTTGTGATTTGATATGGTCAAGACGTGATGAGATATAAATTGTTGTATGAGATGATCATGTTTGTTAAAGTTATCGGCAACTAGCAGGAGCCTAATGGTTGTCTCTTTATTGCATAAGATGCAAGTGCCATGTAATTGCTTTACTTTATCACTATGTGATAGCAATAGTTGCAAAAGCAATAGCTGGTGAGACAACCATGTGAGGACATGTTGATAAAAGATCAAGATGATGGAGATCATGGTGTCATGCCGGTAACAATGGAGATCATGACAGTACTTTGGAGAGATCAAAGGTACAAGATGATGATGGCCATATCATGTCACATATTTTTGATTGCATGTGATGTTTATCTTTTATACATCTTATTTTGCTTAGTTCGGCGGTAGCTTTATAAGATGATCTCTCACTAAATTTCAAGGTAAAAGTGTTCTCCCTGAGTATGCACCGTTGCCAAAGTTCGTCTTGTCGAGACACCACATGATGATCGGGTGTGATAAGCTCAATGTTCATCTACAATGGGTGTAAGGCAGTTTTGCACACGTAGAAATACTCGGGTTAAACTGGACGAGCCTAGCATATGCAGATATGGCCTCGGAACACTGGAGACCGAAAGGTCGAGCGTGAATCATATAGTAGATATGATCAACATAATGATGTTCACCATTGAAAACTACTCCATCTCACGTGATGATCGGACATGGTTTAGTTGATTTGGGTCACGTGATCATTTAGATGACTAGAGGGATGTCTATCTAAGTGGGAGTTCTTAATTAATATGATTAATTGAACTTAAATTTATCATGAACTTAGTCCTAATAGTATTTGCATATCTATGTTGTAGATCAATAGCTCGCACATAGCTTCCCCGTTTATTTTTGATATGTTTCTAGAGAAAAATAAATTGAAAGATGTTAGTAGCAATGATACGGATTGGATCTGTGATATGAGGATTATCCTCATTGCTGCATAGAAGAATTATGTCCTTGATGCACCGCTAGGTGACGGACCTATTGCAGGAGCATATGCAGATGTTATGAACGTTTGGCAAAGCTCGGTATGATGACTACTTGATAGTTTAGTGCACCATGCTTTACGGCTTAGAACCGGGACTTCAAAAATGTTTTGAACGCCACGGAGCATATAAGATGTTCCAAGAGTTGAAATTAGTATTTCATACTCATGCCCGTGTCGAGAGGTAGGATACCTCCGACAGTACTTTGCCTACAAAGATGGAGGAGAATAGCTCATCCAGTGAGCATGTGCTCAGATTGTCTGGGTACTGCAATTGCTTGAATCAAGTGGGAGTTAATCTTCCAGATAAGATAGTAATTGACAAAGTTCTCTAGTCACTATCACCAAGTTACTAGAACTTAGTGATGAACTATAATATGCAAGGGATAACGGAAATGATTCCCAAGCTCTTCGTGATGCAGAAATCGACGAAGGTAGAAATCAAGAAAAGCATCAAGTGTTGATGGTTGACAAGACCACTAGTTTCAAGAAAAGGGCAAAGGGTAGAAGGGGAACTTCAAGAATAATGGCAAGCAAGTTGCTGCTCAAGTGAAGAAGCCCAAGTCTAGACCTAAGCATGAGACTAAGTGCTTCTACTGCAAAGGGACTGGTCACTAGAAGCAGAACTGCCCCAAGTATTTGGTGGATAAGAAGGATGGCAAAGTGAAAAAGGTATATTTGATATACATGTTATTGATGTGTACATTACTAGTGTTTATAGCAACCCCTCAGTATTTGATACTAGTTCAATTGCTGAGATTAGTAACTCGAAATGGGAGTTACAGAACGAACAAAGACTAGTTAAGGGTGAAGTGACGATGTGTGTTGGAAGTGGTTCCAAGATTGATATGATCATCATCGCACACTCCCTATACTTTCGGGATTAGTGTTGAACCTAAATAAATGTTATTTGGTGTTTGCGTTAAGCATGAATATGATTTGATCATGTTTATTGCAATACGGTTATTGATTTAAAGTCAGAGAATAACTGTTGTTCTGTTTGCATGAATAAAACCTTCAATGGTCATACACCCAAGGTGAATGGTTTATTGAATCTCAATTGGAGTGATACACATATTCATAATATTGAAGCCAAAAGATGCAAAGTTAATAATGATAGTGCAACTTATTTGTGGCACTGCCGTTTAGGTCATATTGATGTAAAGCGCATGAAGAAAATCCATGCTAATGGGCTTTTGGAATCACTTGATTATGAATCTGTTGATGCTTGCGAACCATGCCTCATGGGCAAGATGACTAAGACTCCGTTCTCCGGAACAATGGAGCAAGCAACAGACTTGTTGGAAATAATACATACTGATGTATGCAGTCCGATGAGTGTTGAGGCTCGCGGCAGGTATCGTTATTTTCTGACCTTCACAGATGATTTGAGTAAGATATGGGTATATCTTCTTGATGAAACATAAATCTGAAACATTTGAAAAGTTCAAATAATTTCAGAGTGAAGTGGAAAAATCATTGTAACAAGAAAATAAAGCTTCTACGATCTGATTGTGGAGGTGAATATTTCAGTTACGAGTTTGGTCTTTATTTGAAACAATGCGGAATAATTTCGCAACTCACGCCACCTGGAACACCACAGCGTAATGGTGTGTCCGAACGTCGTAACCATACTATATTAGATATGGTGCAATCTATGATGTCTCTTACCGATTTACCACTATCATTTTGGGGTTATGCATTAGAGACAGCTGCATTCACGTTAAATAGGGCACCATCTAAATTCATTGAAACGACGCCATATGAACTGTGGTTTGGTAGGAAACCAAAGTTGTCGTTTCATAAAGTTTGGGGTTGCAATGCTTATGTGAAAAAGTTTCATCCTGATAAGCTCAAACCCAAATCGGAGAAATGTGTCTTCATAGGATACCCAAAGGAGACAGTTGGGTACACCTTCTATCATAGATCCGAAGGCAAGACATTCGTTTCTAAGAATGGATCCTTTCTAGAAAAGGAGTTTCTCTCGAAAGAAGTGAGTGGGAGGAAAGTAGAACTTGAAGAGGTAACTGTACCTGCTCCCTTATTGGAAAATAGTTCATCACAAAAATCTGTTCCTGTGACTCCCACACCAATTAGTGAGGAAGCTAATGATGATGATCATATAACTTCAGATCAAGTTACTACCGAACCTCGTAGGTCGACCAGAGTGAGATCCGCACCAGAGTGGTGATGACCCACAAGTATAGGGGATCTATCGTAGTCCTTTCGATAAGTAAGAGTGTCGAACCCAACGAGGAGCAGAAGGAAATGGTAAGCGGTTTTCAACAAGGTATTCTCTGCAAGTACTGAAATAAGTGGTAACAGATAGTTTTGTGGTGAGATAATTTGTACCGAGCAACAAGTAACAAAAGTAAACAGAGTGCAGCAAGGTGGCCCAATCCGTTTTGTAGCAAAGGACAATCCTGGACAAACTCTTATATAAGGAAAAGCGCTCCCGATGACACATGGGAATATCGTCAAGCTAGTTTTCATCACGTTCAAATGATTTGCGTTCGGTACTTTGATAATTTGACATGTGGGCGGACCGGTGCTTGGGTGCTGTTCTTAGTTGAACAAGCATCCCACTTATGATTAACCTCTATTGCAAGCATCCACAACTACAACAAAAGTATTAAGGTAAACCTAACCATAGCATGAAACATATGGATCCAAATCAGCCCCTTACGAAGCAACACATAAACTAGGGTTTAAGCTTCTGTCACTCTAGCAACCCATCATCTACTTATTAGTTCCCAATGCCTTCCTCTAGGCCCAAATAATGGTGAAGTGTTATGTAGTCGACGTTCACATAACACCACTAGAGGCTAGACAACATACATCTCATCGAAATATCGAACGAATACCAAATTCACATGACTACTAATAGCAAGACTTCTCCCTTGTCCTCAGGAACAAACGTAACTACTCACAAAGCATATTCATGTTCATAATCAGAGGGGTAATAATATGCATAAAGGATCTGAACATATGATCTTCCACCAATTAAACCAACTAGCATCAACTACAAGGAGTAATTAACACTACTAGCAACCTACTAGCACCAATCCCGGACTTGGAGACAAGAATTGGATACAAGAGATGAACTAGGGTTTTGAGATGAGATGGTGCTGATGAAGATGTTGATGGAGATTGCCCTCTCCCGATGAGAGGAGTGTTGGTGATGACGATGGCGATGATTTCCCCCTCCGGGAGGGAAGTTTCCCCGGTAGAACAGCTCTGCCGGAGCCCTAGATTGGTTCCGCCAAGGTTCCGCCTCGTGGCGGCGGAGTTTCGTCCCGAAAGGTTGCTTCCCGTTTTTTTCTCGACAAAAGACTTCATATAGGAGAAGATGGTCATCGGAGAGCCACCAGGGGCCCACGAGGTAGGGGCGCGCCCTAGGGGGGCGCCCCCCACCCTAGTGGACAGGGTGTGGGCCCCCTGGTCTTCATCTCTGGCGAGGATTTTTCATTATTTATTATAAGGTATTCCATAGAGTTTCAGGACTTTTGGAGTTGTGCAGAATAGGTCTCTAATATTTGCTCCTTTTCCAGCCCAGAATTCCAGCTGCCGGCATTCTCCCTCCTTATGTAAACCTTGTAAAATAAGAGGGAATAGCCATAAGTATTGTGACATAATGTGAAATAACAGCCCATAATGCAATAAATATCGATATAAAAGCATGATGCAAAAATGACGTATCAGCTCCCCCAAGCTTAGACCTCGCTTGTCCTCAAGCGAAAGCTGAAAACAATAAATATGTCCCCATGTTTAGAGGTAGAGGCGTCGATAAAAATAAAATACGGACATGAGGGCATCATGATTATTCTCATAACAGCAGCATACAAATATATTGTCATATGATTACTTATGTTCAAGTGATGATCTATTCACAATGCAAAAGTATGAATCAGAAACCTTATTGAGAACCAACAAAGTATAACCTCAGTCATTGAAACAATTGCAATTTATTATAACATCAGAAAGAGTCTATGTTAGAGCTAAAAAGCAAGTCCACATACTCAACTATCATCTAGTCCTTCATAATTGCTAACACTCGCGCAATACTTGTGGTTATGGAGTTTTAATCGGACACAGAGAAAGATAGGGGCTTATAGTTTCGCCCCACAACCTTTTTACCTCGAGGGTAATGTCAACAATAATAACTCATGCCCCCCTACATCCAATTAGATATATATATATATATACATATATATATATATATATATATATCAGGTTCTTTCCAACATGCTGGGCTTGCCAAAGGATAAAATGAAAAAGGGAAAGGTGAAGATCACCATGACACTTGCATAAGGTAGAAGATAATAATAAAAGATAGGGCCTTCTCAGAGGGAAGCAGAGGTTGCCATGCGCTTTTATGGTTGGATGCACAAAATCTTAATTCGAAAGAACGTCACTTTATATTGCCCCTTGTGATATGAACCTTTATTATGCAGTTTGTCGCTTTTATTACTTCCACATCACAAGATCGTATAAATTTTATTTCTCCCACACTAATCATACATATTTAGAGCAATTTTTATTGCTTTGCACCGATGACAACTTACTTGAAGGATCTTACTCAATCCATAGGTAGATATGGTGGACTCTCATGGCAAAACTGGTTTAAGGGTATTTGGAAGCACAAGTAGTATCTCTACTTGGTGCTGAGAATTTGGCTAGCATGAGGGGGAAAGGCAAACTCAACATGTTGGATGATCCATGACAACATACTTTATCTCAAATATAAGAAAACATAACCCATTACGTTGTCTTCCTTGTCCAACATCAACTCTTTAGTATATCATATTTTGATGAGTGCTCCCAATCATAAAAGATGTCAATAATAGTATATTTATATGTGAAACCTATCTTTCCTTATTACTTCCTATTAATTGCAACGATGACCAAAGCTATGTCTGCCAACTCCCAACAACTTTTAATCATCACACTCTTTCTATGTGAAGTCATTACTATCAATAAGATCAATATGAACTTTTGTTTCTTCTTATTCTTTTTATCTTTTCTTTTATTCACCCAAGATCATAGCAAGAAAATCAAGCCCTTGACTCAAAACCAATCTTTATTATATAGCTCACGGACTCGACTACGTAGAGAGATCATAAGGGAAAACTCAAAACTAGATCATGCCATAAACTTTATTCTACTAGATCAAAATACTACTAATAGGATCGAACTAAGGAAAACGGTAAGGATAGGAGTTGTGATTGTGATACGATACCGGGGCACCTCCCCCAAGCTTGGTTGTTGCCAAGGGGAGTGCCCATACCCATGTTATTATATCTCCTTGGTTGGTGAAGAAGGTGGAGGTGTTGTTGACTTAGTTGATGGCATAGACTTCTCCCTTAATTTACGCTTGAGGACGACATTTTGATCCCTCAGATCATCAATCTCCCACTCCATGGTTAATATATTTTTGCATAGCTCCTGCTTATTTTCCTGCAAGAGACGAAAAGGGATAAACTCGAATTTTGGTTTATTTACCCTATCAGGGAGACTTGACTTTTTGAACTCCACGTGCATATCCCCAGGTTGAGGTAATGGGGCTTCATCTTCATCTGAGCTCGTCTCCTCCTTCCCATTGGGTTCATAGTCCTCTTCTTCCTCCATGGTCCAACCATCGTGCTCCACATCTCCATAGACCTTAGGATTAGCTAAGTAATCATCCTCATAGCTTTCTCCTTCCGAATCCTGGGAAGACATGTTGATCTAATGTGACGCCCCAAGACCGGAGCTTCAGATGCCTTCCATGGTTTCCGGGTTTCTTCGTGCGACTTGTTTGGTTCATTGCATTCATCATTGCATCGTTTTGCATTGCATCATGTCATCATGCCATCATGTTTTTTTAACTCAACTAAATAAATGGCATGGATCTTTGATCCATTTAAATCGAGGGAAGGGTGACTTCTCTTTATAACATATCCTCCTGATATTAGGGAGCTATTATAAATATTTCCATTCTTGTGGAATTACCGTGACACACTTGCAATTTAAACTCTCAAGTCTTTTCTGCTTCGAGTTGCTCCGCAAACCTTTCCATATATTATTTCATCATTTTCCGGAGCTCCACCAAAAATCCAAACATTTATGGACCTTCCTTTTACCGAGTCTTAGTTCAAACCCATTTGAATTAAATTCAAATGAGTTTGAATTTATATCTTTCAATCTTGGCCATTTCTATTTTCTTTGAACAAGCATATTTTTGTGAGTCCGGGAAATTTATCCGCGAGTCCAACTTCGTTCTCTAACCCCCCTACTTTCTTTCTTGTTCTTCTCTTGTTTTCTGATAATGAAAATATTAAGAGAAATAAGGGAGAGAGAGAGAGCCCACACCCACAGACCTTCTTGGGCCTAGGCCTGCCAGACCGGCCCAACCTCCCTGAGGCCTCACAGCCCGCATCTAAACCTAATCCTCTCCCCTGTTCGATTACAGCGCCGTCACCACTATCCCCATCTCCCTCGCGCTGCACCCTTCTCCCCGATTCCCTCGATCCATCTCTCTCGTACGCCGCGTCTCCTCTCCTCTCGATCTCTTCCTCGCTGCCAGCCCGCGACCTCCGCCGCCGCTCAAGTCCGAGAGCCCCGCGCACCCTGCCCCGGCGTCGCCCTTCTCCATGGCCGCTGCCGGCCGAGCTCAAAGTTCCGCCCCGGAGCTGCTCCGCGCCGAGGCCCTGGCCTCGACCTCTTGGGCCTCTTCCTCGCCCTGCCGCCGTCGGAGCCCTGCGCCTCCCCAAGCTACGCACATCGCCCGGCTTGGCCCGTGAGGCCATCAGCATTGCAGCGCCCCTGCTGCCTCCCTTTTCTTGCCGGCCTTGACCTCCCCGTCTTCTCGGTCTCCTCCGTGTACCCTGGCTGCCTCTCTCTGCACGCGAGCAGCAGCAGCTTGAGCCGCACCCTGCCTGCACCGCGCCATGGCCGACCAGAGACCAAGAGCCCTACTCCTCTTGGACCTTGTCAGGTCCACCCCGCTCCGGCCACAACACCGGCAAGACCACTGCTACATCTGTACACCGCATTGTTGCTCGTGGCATGTCAAGACCGTCTTCGTGGATTTACGCCAAGTACCACTACCGCCAAGTACCTCTTCACAAGACCAAGTACCTCTCCGAATGAACGTGAACGACTGCCGTTGCAAGAACGGCACCGGAAAGTCCGAACACCCCAAGTACCACAACACCGATGACATGAACATCTACTGAATGTGTACGACTACACGGCGTTGCGCCAAGTACCCCGATGGCCGGAGCCCTCGGATCCGTCAAGCTCGTCTACATACCGAGAACAACTACCGCCTCCAAAGAACCGTGTAACGGAACCGTCAAGTGCGACTATGACCCGTGTACGACAATGCGGAATTCCTCGGACGCCAAGTTCAACGATGCATCAAGTTCCTCGCCGTGACCCCGAACATCTACGGAAACTCGTGCTATGTTAAACATGTACCACTACCATCGTCGAGATCGCGAGAACCTCTACCATTGACCTTAGAGCATGCGAGAACGCCTACTTCCGCTACGAACTTGATCCGTTCCGATAATGCACGCTCCGAAAGGTATAACCTCCAAGACGATGACCCGTGGAACGAATGCATGTTGTGTGATGTTCGAGATGCACCCATTGTCTGCACTGTGTCCGAGTTGTCACTTGCTCGGTCCTCCTCTTTTGCCGCTAACTCGTGGGACACCCGAAATCCGGGAGCGCCCCACCATCTTTTGCACGCATCCGCACACTTCTCCTTTGCATCGGTATCTCAATCGAGTTACCGGAACCGGAATGTTGCCGTGGCACCGTTACCGTTATCGTTACCATGGCACCCCTTTTGTTTCCGCCACGATGTCAAATGCTTCATAATAATGCTCTTGTCAACTTTTAATAATAGTTGCATAAACTTGTTCATGTCATCCGCATCGTGATAACAACAATTAAAATGTTTAAATTGTTGTTGCACCAAATTGCTAAATGCATATGGGGATTTACCGGAATTGTTGTTTCTTATTTCCGGACTCATTTAATCTTGCCTAGATAGGTAGTTCCACTTTGCTTCATCTGTTGACATGCTTAACAACATTTAATTTGGTTGGGTACATAAGCGGGAGTGAACTAAATAATTGATGTGGTGTTCCGTCAATATGCAACTCGTTGCATATTGAGCTCCACTTAACTTGTAGTGTTGCTTGTGCACTTTGCCATGTCATGCATATTTAAACCGGACATGCATCATGCCATGCTTATGTGGTGGTTGGTTACTATGTTGTTTGCTTCTTTTCGGTGTTGCTTCTTCGGGTTGGTTCCGGTAACGTCGCGTTTGTGAGGATCCGTTGGCTACGTCCGTTTGTCTTCTTCATGGACTCGTTCTTCTTCCTTGCGGGATCTCAGGCAAGATGACCATACCCTCGAAATCACTTCTATCTTTGCTTGCTAGTTGCTCGCTCTTTTGCTATGCCTATGCTGCGATACCTACCACTTGCTTATCATGCCTCCCATATTGTTGAACCAAGCCTCTAACCCACCTTGTCCTAGCAAACCGTTGTTTGGCTATGTTACCGCTTTGCTCAGCCCCTCTTATAGCGTTGTTAGTTGCAGGTGAAGATCGAAGTTTGTTCCTTGTTGGAACATGGAGATGTTGTTCCTTGTTGGAACCTGTTTACTTGTTGGGATATCACAATACATCTTATTTAATTAATGCATCTATATACTTAGTAAAGGGTGGAAGGCTCAGCCTTATGCCTAGTGTTTTGTTCCACTCTTGCCGCCCTAGTTTCCGTCATATCGGTGTTATGTTCCCGGATTTTTGCGTTCCTTACGCGGTTGGGTTATAATGGGAACCCCTTGACAGTTCGCCTTGAATAAAACTCCTCCAGCAAGGCCCAACATTGGTTTTACCATTCGCCACCTAGCGCTTTCTTTCCCTTGGGTTCTGCAGACTCAAGGGTCATATTTATTTTAACCCCCCGGGCCAGTGCTCCTCTGAGTGTTGGTCCAACTGAGCGATGTCCGAGGCTACCAGGGGCAACTCTGGGCTGGCTTACCCAACGTCTTGCTCATCCGGTGTGCCCTGAGAACGAGATATGTGCAGCTCCTATCGTGATTTGTCAGCACATCTGGGTGGCTTTGCTGGTCTTGTTTTACCATTGTCGAAATGTCTTGTAACCGGGATTCTGAGTCTGATCGGGTCTTCCTGCTAGAAGGAATATCCTTCGTTAACCATGAGAGCTTGTGATGGGCTAAGTTGGGACACCCCTGCAGGGTTTTGAACTTTCGAAAGCCGTGCCCGCGGTTATGGGAAGATGGGAATTTGTTAACGTCCGGTTGTAGAAAACCTGAAGTTGACCTTAACTAAAATACATCAACTGCGTGTGTAACCGTGATGGTCTCTTCTCGGCGGAGTCCGGGAAGTGAACACGGTGTTGGAGTTATGCTTGACGTAGGTTGTTCTAGGATCACTTCTTGATCATAGATGTTCGACCATGCTTTGCCTTCTCTTCTCGCTCTCATTTGCGTATGTTAGCCACCATATATGCTAGTCGCTTGCTGCAGCTCCACCTCATACCTTTTACCTTACCCATAAGCTTAAATAGTCTTGATTGCGAGGGTGTGAGATTGCTGAGTCCCCGTGACTCACAGATACTTCCGAAACCAGCTTGCAGGTGCCGTTGAACCGTGCAGATGACGCAACCAAGGTCAAGGAGGAGCTCGATGAAGATCTTGCCCTTTGTGTTGTTTCGTTCTAGTTGATCAGTAGTGGAGCCCAGTTGGGGTCGATCGGGGATCTGTGTTGCATTTGGGGTAGTCTTCTTTTATTTTGGCTCCGTAGTCGGGCCCTGATTGTATTTGGATGATGTAATGCTTTATTCGTGTAGTTGTGTGAAGTGGCAATTGTAAGCCAACTACGTATCTTTTCCCTTATGTATTACATGGGTTGTGTGAAGATTACCTCACTTGTGACATTGCTTTCAATGCGGTTATGCCTCTAAGTCGTGCTTCGACACGTAGGCGCCACCTACCTCGCAGCGCCTCCTCGCGCCGCCGCACTCCCCCTCGCCGGCCGCCGCACTTCCTCGCCGCCGGCGACTGCGGCTGCAGCTCCGGCCGCCGCCCCCACCGCGCAACCGCCGCCCGACGCAACCACTGCGCCGCATCCGCCCCGTCTCCACCGGATCCGGCCGGCCACCACTCCGGCAAGCTCCACGCCGCCTCCCCCGACGAACTCCGGCAGTCAACTCCATCTCCGGCGAGCTCGAGGTGAACCTCGGGAAGCGTGCAAATCTCAGATCTAGAATATCTCGTTGACTTTTTGCCCCGAAACCCTAGCTATTTTGCGTGTTTCATCATGTTGTATCTCCGCATCCGTAGCTCCGTTTTGGGCATATAGCATATCAAAATGTTCGTCTCAGAGAGTACATCATTTCATCTCACTGCATCATTTTCATTGAGTTCATCTTGATGCCCGAAATGCAGTTGGAAGACTGCTATTTGAGATAATTGTCAGATCTGCTGCTCCAATTAGATATTTGTCATTTTTGCCATGATTATTGTGTGCCTGATATGCCCCTGAGCTCTACATATGTTTTGTTATATGCTTTTCCATCTTTCCAGAGGTGCAACCCATGTATTTTTGTGATGTGTGTGGTGACTAGCACAAGCTTGCAAAGTGGTGCATTCGTTAATGCTGATTTCAGGGACTTAGCAATTCCACCAAGTCCTTGATCTGTTTATTTCAATATGCCATATGTTCATGTTGTTTCCTAGTGATACGTGCCTCTTTTGAGGATGATCAGTAAGGATGTTTTGTTAATCTTGTAGTGCTCTATCCATCCATGTCTTTGTTTGCAATTATGGAGCACAATAGCTTGAGTCAATCGAGCTCTACTTTTGCTATTTCGTGAATCTGGGCAGATTGTCTACTTGTTAGCGATTTTGCCGAGGATGTTGTAGTTGATCCGTGCATGCTATGCTATTGTTCTTGCCATGTCTAGCTTGTATAATGTGTATTCTTGATGGGTGTATTCTTAGATTGTCATGACTTGCTCTGTAGTGAGTGCATCGAGCTCGTAAACATGCCTACTTGATGTCTGTTTTGCATTCTCCAGTTTTTCACTATGTGATCTGCTTATGTTTTTGCCATGTTCACATGCTTGCAAATGTATTTTCTGATCCCTTTTGGCTCAAGGTCACTAAGGGACTTTTGTTAAGCTCTTTGAGTAGCTCCATGCCATGCTTTACTTTGCCATGTTCAGGTCCTGTAGCATATAGTTTTCATGCTCCAAAGTGGGCTACCTGATCTGAAATTCCAGACAAGTGTTAATTTCACTAAGTCTGAGATCTGTTTACCAAATGCATTTTTGCCATGCTTGTTTGAACCTGTTAATGGATGAATTGGCCGTAGCTCAGTGTTCATCTTTTGTTAAGAATCATGAATGGATCCCTGCCATGTATTTTGTTGTCATGTTTGGGTGTTGTAGCATGTTCATCTTGTTATATTTAGATGGCTACTTGTTGTATATCGCAGACCGGTGCCATATTTGAATTGCTTGCCATTTCCAAACAGTGACTCCGATTCCGGCGTTCCTTATATCGTTTTCAAGCGATTTCACCTCACATTTCCAGTGGCACACTTGGATTTCCAAGTTGAGGCCAGGTTATTCATTCTTTGTCAAATCTTGCATATGCATCACATATCGCATCCCGCATAGCATACCATGTTTGCATCATGTTGTTTGAGCTTTGCACGTGCTTGATTGTGTTCCGTTTGCTTGTTTGTCTTGTTTGGGTAGAGCCGGGAGACGAGTTCGCTAACGAGGAGCCCGTTGAGTTTGCTTTCGAGGATCCAGTCAACTCTGACAACTTCGCAGGCAAGATGATCATACCCTCGAAATCACTACTATCTTTGCTTTGCTAGATGCTCGCTCTTTTGCTATGCCTATGCTATGATGCCTACCATTTGCTTATCATGCCTCCCAAATTGCCATGTCAAACCTCTAATCCCACCATGTCCTAGCAAACCGTTGTTTGGCTATGTTACCGCTTTGCTCAGCCCCTCTTATAGCGTTACTAGTTGCAAGTGAAGATTGGAGACCGTTCCTTGTTGGAACATTATTTACTTGTTGGGATATCATTATATTGCCTTGTTATCTTAATGCATCTATATACTTGGTAAAGGGTGGAAGGCTCGGCCTCTCGCCTAGTGTTTTGTTCCACTCTTGCCGCCCTAGTTTCCGTCATATCAGTGTTATGTTCCCAGACTTTGCGTTCCTTACGCGGTTGGGTGATAATGGGAACCCCTTGATAGTTCGCCTTGAATAAAACTCTTCCAGCAAAGCCCAACCTTGGTTTTACCATTTGCCACCTAGCATCTTTTTCCCTTGGGTTTCCGGAGCCCAAGGGTCATCTTATTTAAACCCCCCCCCCAGGCCAGTGCTCCTCTGAGTGTTGGTCCGACCGAGCGATGTCCGGGGCTACCAGGGGCAACTCTGGGCTGGCCTACCCGACGTCTTGCTCATCCGGTGTGTCCTGAGAACGAGATATGTGCAGCTCCTATCGGAATTTGTCGGCACATCTGGGTGGTGTTGCTGGATTTGTTTTAACTTGTCGAAGTGACTTGTAGAACCGGGATACCGAGTCTGATCGGAATATCTCGGGAGGAGGTCTATTCCTTCGTTGACCGTGAGAGCTTGTCATGGGCTAAGTTGGGACTCCCCTGCAGGGATTTGAAATTTCGAAAGCCGTGCCCGCGGTTATGGGAAGATGGGAATTTGTTAATGTCCGGTTGTAGATAACTTGAACCTTAACTTAATTTAAAATGAATCTACTGTGTGAGTTACCGTGATGGTCTCTTCTCGACGGAATCCGGGAAGTGAACACGGTGTTGGAGTAATGCTTGCCGCAGGTTATTCTCTAGTTATTCGTTCGTGCTTTGCCTTCTCTTCTCGCTCTCTCTTGCGAACAGGATAGCTACCATATATGCTAGTCGCTTGCTGCAGCTCCACATATTTTACCTTGCCTTACCTATAAGCTTAAATAGTCTTGATCGCGAGGGTGCGAGATTGTTGAGTCCCTGTGGCTCACAGATTACTTCCAAACCAGATGCAGGGCCTGATGACTCCATTCCAGATGACGCGCTTCATCTCAAGTGGGACTTCGACCAGGACTAACATCGTTACTATGTGTCTTTCCCTGATGATCAGTAGCGGTGCCCAGTTGGGGCGATCGGGACCGTGTCGCATGTTGGGTTGATCTTTTATTTTGGCGCCGTAGTCGGGCCATGAGTGATTGGATGATGTAATGCTATTTATGTATTTTGATTGACGTGGCAAGTGTAAGACAACTATGTTCCTTCCCCTTTTATTATTTATTTTACATGGGATGTTGTGAAGATTGCCTAACTTGCGACATTGCTTCCAATGCGGTTATGCCTCTAAGTCGTGCTCCGACACATAGGAGATATAGCCGCATCGAGCGCGTTACAAGTTGGTATCAGAGCCAGGTTGCAACCTCGATGCGGCTATATCTCCCACGTGTCGAAGCACGACTTAGAGGCATAACCGCATTGAAAGCAATGTCGCAAGTGAGGTAATCTTCACACAACCCATGTAATACATAAGGGAAAAGATACATAGTTGGCTTACACTCGCCACTTCACACAAATACATGAATAAAGCATTACAACATTCAAATACAATCAAGGTCCGACTATGGAACCAAAATAAAAGAAGACTACCCCAAATGCGACAAGGTCCCCGATCGACCCCAACTGGGCTCCACTACTGATCAACTGGAAGCGGAACAACATAAAGGACAAGATCTTCATCGAGCTCCTCCTTGAGCTTGGTTGCGTCATCTGCATGGTTCAACGGCACTTGCAAGCTGGTTTCGGAAGTATCTGTGAGTCATGGGGACTCAGCAATCTCACACCCTCGCGATCAAGACTATTTAAGCTTATGGGTAAGGTAAAAGGTATGAGGTGGAGCTGCAGCAAGCGACTAGCATATATGGTGGCTAACATACGCAAATGAGAGCGAGAAGAGAAGGCAAGGCACGGTCGATAAAAACTATGATCAAGAAGTGATCCTAGAACAACCTACGTCAAGCATAACTCCAACACCGTGTTCACTTCCCGGACTCCGCCGGAAAGAGACCATCACGGTTACACACGCGGTTGATGTATTTTAAATAAGGTCAACTTCAGGTTTTCTACAACCGGACGTTAACAAATTCCCATCTGCCCATAACCGCGGGCACGGCTTTCGAAAGTTCAAAACCCTGCAGGGGTGTCCCAACTTAGCCCATAACAAGCTCTCACGGTCAACGAAGGATATTCCTTCTGGCAGGAAGACCCGATCAGGCTCGGAATCCTAGTTACAAGACATTTTGACAATGGTAAAACAAGACCAGCAAAGCCACCCAGATGTGCCGACAAATCCTGATAGGAGCTGCACATATCTCGTTCTCAAGGCACACCGGATGAGCAAGACGTCGGGTAAGCCAGCCCAGAGTTGCCCCTGGTAGCCTCGGACATCGCTCAGTTGGACCAACACTCAGAGGAGCACTGGCCCGGGGGGTTAAAATAAATATGACCCTTGAGTCTGCAGAACCCAAGGGAAAGAAAAGGCTAGGTGGCGAATGGTAATAGCAATGTTGGGCCTTGCTGGAGGAGTTTTATTCAAGGCGAACTGTCAAGGGGTTCCCATTATAACCCAACCGCGTAAGGAATGCAAAAATCCGGGAACATAACACCGATATGACGGAAACTAGGGCGGCAAGAGTGGAACAAAACACTAGGCATAAGGCCGAGCCTTCCACCCTTTACCAAGTATATAGATGCATTTATTAAATAAGATGTATTGTGATATCCCAACAAGACATCCATGTTCCAAACAAGGAACAACATCTCCATGTTCCAGCAAGGAACAAACTTTGATTTTCACCTGCAACTAACAACGCTATAAGAGGGGCTGAGCAAAGCGGTAACATAGCCAAACAACGGTTTGCTAGGACAAGGTGGGTTAGAGGCTTGGTTCAACAATATGGGAGGCATGATAAGCAAGTGGTAGGTATCGCAGCATAGGCATAGCAAAAGAGCGAGCAACTAGCAATCAAAGATAGAATTGATTTCGAGGGTATGGTCATCTTGCCTAAGATCCCGCAAGGTAGAAGAATGAGTCCATGAAGAAGACAAACGGACGTAGCCAACGGATCCTCACAAACGCGACGTTACCAGAACCAATCCGAAGAAGCAACACCGGAAAGAAGCAAACAACATAGTAACCAACCACCACATAAGCATGGCATGATGCACGATCAAGTATGATGCATGTCCGGTTTAAATATGCATGACATGGCAAAGTGCACAAGCAACACTACAAGTTAAGTGGAGCTCAATATGCAATGAGTTGCATATTGACGGAACACCACATCAATTATTTAGTTCACTCCCGCTTATGTACCCAACAATATTAAATGTTGTTAAACATGGTAAGAGGTGAAGCATAACAAAACTACACCATCTAAACAATTTAAATAGGGTCGGACATAACAAATAACGAATCCAGAAAATACCCATATGCATTTATCAATTTGGTGCAACAACAATTTAAACATTTTAATTGTTGTTATCATCATGCGGATGACATGAACAAGTTTATGCAATTATTATTAAAAGTTGACAAGAGCATTATTATGAAGCATTTGTCATCGTGGCAGAAACAAAAGGGGTGCCACGACAATGATAACGAAAACGGTGCCACGACAACGTTCCGGTTCCGATAGCTCACGGAGATACCGGTGCAAAAGGAAAAGTGACGGGAGCGTGACATGCGATAGAAGGTGGGGTGATCCCGGCAACCGGGTTCCCACGGGTCGACGATGGTGACAAGCGAGGGAAACATCTAACGATCACAGGAGGATACAACATCCAAACATGCATCTCAAATTACACATGCATTCGTACACGGGCGGTCGACTCGGGGTTATACCTTCGAAGCGTGCCTTATCGGAACGGATCAAGTTCATAGCGGAAGTAGGCGTTCTCGCGACAGTAGTGGAAGTAGTGGTCCTCGCTTCGTAGATGTTCACACTCCGTAGGTGTTCTGGGTCAAAACAAGAAACTTGACGTCCAAGGGTCTCCGAGGGTCGACGGTACATGTTCTGTAAACGTTCGAGCGGCGGTAGTGGTACACGCTCACGGAGTAGGTCGTACACGTCGTCGGTAGATGTTCACTTGACGGCCTTCAATGGCGGTAGTTGTTCTTGTTTCGTCGTGGAAGTAGTTGCACATATCATAGTGGTACTTGACGATCTCGGAGACGACGGAAGAGGAACTTGGCGGTCCCGTTACACGGTTCTTCGAAGACGGTAGTTGTACATGACCGTATATGTTCAGGGTCGTCGGGGTACTTGTCGGTCGGGTCTTGACAGTCTCGTTTTGCGACGGTAGTCGTGCATGTTCGTTTTCGGAGAGGTACTCGATGACTCCAACATCTTCGGGCAATGGTAGTTGTACACGGTCCACGAGACATCGATCGTTCGGGGTCCGACTTGCGGTAGTGGAACTTGGTGCATCCAATGTCTCCGACGTAGTGGTACACGCGCGTAGATGAACTTGACGGGTCGTCGTCATCCTGGTACTTGGCGTTCTCTCGGCCTTGGCAGTGAAGAAACGGAACGCGATGGTCTTGGTACTGGGCACGGTACAGGACGAAGCAGAGGTTTGACGATGGTCTTGGCGCGGTTCACGGTCCACGGGCGTTGCTCGAGATGGACTCCGTGCAAGGCAGAGGAGGGTTCAACGCATGGCTGCGCGCCTCCTCATTCAAAGCAGGGGAAAATAGGGCGATGGCATGAGAGGAACCGGGCGAAGGAGGCGACGCTGCTGGTGGAGGAGGGCGTGGACGGAGATGGCACGAAACGGGACGGAGACGGCGGGTTCAAAGCGGAGGTCGCCAGATCCGGCAAGGAAGTTGACTGGAGCGGCGGCCATAGCAGGGGCAGTGGATCAGGGAGCTTGAGGGTGCGGCATGCAAGAAGCGGGCGTGAGGAGCTCCAAGTGGCAGCAGATGTCGGAGAAGGCCGGAGTAGAGGACGGGGAGGCCGAAGGAGCTGTCCTGGGGCGGCGGAGATGCAGCGAGAAAGGCCGCGGCGACAGGAGTAGAAGGATGAGGGAATCAGGCTCGAGGCCATGGCGAAGAGGAGGCGAGCTCCTCGTGCTAGCTGCGGGTGCGGTGTGGGTGTGTGTGTGCGCGTGGCGGAAGGAGGATGGAGGGGAGAGAGCGACGCAAGGGGAGGCAAGCGCGAGGAAGGAGAGAGCGAGAAATCGGGAGATGGGGGATCGGGCACCCTGGCGCTGTCGGTCCCTCTCTCTCTGGCGGCGCGAGAAGGGAGACAGAGAGGAGGGGATCGAGGAAAAGGCTAGCGAGCAGGGGGGAACGAGGAGATCGGGCAGGCCTCTTGGGCCGGCTAGGTCAGGCTGCAGGAGTTGGGCCTAGGGACTGGGCCGACTGGACTAAGCTGAACTCCTCTCTCTCATTCCTCTCTTACTCTTTTCCCTATTAAGACAAAACAGAAAAAGAGGGAGAAAATAAAGAGAAGGTAGGGGTGGAATCTGGGCATGGGAATAAATTGCACGGAGTCGTAAAAATGTGCACAGTCCACGAAAAATAGGAGAGGCAAGATTGAAAGATGTAATTCAAACTCGTTTGAATTTAATTCAAAAGGGTTTGAACTAGGGCTTGGTTATCGAAGTGTCCAAAAATGTTTGGATTTTTGGTGGAGCTCCGGAAAATGACGAAAGAATTTACGGACTAAGTTCGAGGCCAAGGGTTGTGATAACAAAGGCATTAGGATTTTGCAAGTGTGTTATGGTGAATTTAAAATTAAAGAAATATTGAATATAGCTCCCTACTATCGGGAGGATATGTTATAAAGAGAAGTCACTCTTCCCTCGATTTAAATGGAATCAAAGATCCATGCCATTTAATTTAGTTGAGTTTTTAAAATGGGTTGCATGATGACATGATGCAATGCACATGATGCAATGATGAATGCAAAGAACCAAACAAATCACACGACGAAACCCGGAAACCACGGAAGGCATCTGAAGCTCCGGTCTTGGGGCGTTACAACACTCCACCACTATGAAAGGATCTTGTCCCGAGATCTGCAGCGGGATAGCTCGAAACAAAAACAGAGGATAGTTGCGTGATACGGGACTCAAAACCTTCGGGAGAATATATAGTGAATTTTTACCGACCAAAATACGTATCGTGCAAAAAAGCGGAGTCCGGAAGGCACACAAGGTGCTCACGAGGTAGGGGGCGCGCCCTCCACCCTCGTGGGGCTCTCGTGTCCTTCCCGGACTGCTACTTAATTTTCTATTTTTCTAAATATTCCAAAACGGAGAAATATTGCCTTAAAAATTGTTTTGGAGTCGGTTTACTTACCGTACCACATACCTATTCCTTTTCGGAGTCTGAAACGTTCTCGAAAGTGTCCCTTATGTATTCCTCCGGGGTTACGGTTTCAATAATATTGGTTTCAATATTTATGGGATTACCTGAGATATAATTTTTAATTCTCTGACCGTTTACCACCTTCGGATTTGTGCCTTCGAAGTTGTTGATTTTTATGGCACCGGAGCAATAGACCTCCTTGATAACATAGGGGCCTTCCCATTTAGAGAGAAGTTTTCCTGCAAAAAATCTTAAACGAGAGTTGTATAGCAATACATAGTCACCTACATTAAACTCACGCTTTTGTATCCTTTTGTCATGCTATCTCTTAACCTTTTCTTTAAGGGCCATTTGCATTTCTGTCCCTAACTCGAACCACCTAATCAGATATACCCCTAATTCGAAAGCCTGCTCAAAAATGCCCCTCCGCCGTTACGTGCCCTTACAGAAATGCCCTTTTCGCCGTTACCGTCCGGTCAAACAAGTTTGACCGTCCTGAAAAAAATAGCAAAAAAATTTAAAAAAATCTAAAATTTTGTGAGATCGAAGATACTCATGTGCGCAAGGTGCGTGCAAATTTTTGTGCTATTTGGACATTCCAGGAGCTCGTGGCGAGGAAAAACAGTTAATATGCACGCTAGTGAACAGTAAATTTGAAATAAAATAGCAAGAAAATTCCAAAAAATATGAAATTTTTTGGCATCAAAGAGGCTTGGGTGCACAAGGTGCTTGCAAGTTTTTGTGATCAAATGACTTGCGAGGAGCTCTCGCAAGAAAAAACAAAATAGTCATTTTTTCCCAAGTTTTTTCCCGGGCCAGATTTTGTTTTTTTCTCCACAAGCCCCTCCAATGTCCAAACACAACAAAAATTGGCGCGCAGCTTTTAGACCATAGCCTCTTTGATGCCAAAAAATTTCATATTTTTTTTGAATTTTCTTGCTATTTTTTTGAATTTACTGTTCACAGGCTTACATATTTACTGTTTTTCCTTTGACACGAGCTCCTGGAATGCCCAAACAGCACGAAAAATTGCACGCACCTTGCGAACCTAAGTATCTTTGATCTCACAAATTTTCAGATTTTTTAGATTTTTTTTGCTATTTTTTTGGGGCCGGTCAATGCCCTTTGACCGGCTTTGACCGGACGGTAACGGTGCAAAAGGGCATTTCTGTAAGGGCACGTAACGGCGGAGGGGCATTTTTGAGCAGGCTTTAGAATTAGGGGCAAATGTGAGTAGTGGGTTCGAGTTAGGGACACAGATGTAAAAGACCCTTTCTTTAAACAACTTGGCATTTTTATAAGCTTGGGTTCTCCATTCATCAAGTGAGCTAATATCAAATAACCTCTTTCACCGGCAAGTTTGAAATCATAGTTGAGCTCTTTAATAGCCCAATATGCCTTATGTTCTAGTTTGAGAGGTAAGTGACATGCTTTTCCATATACCATTTTATACGGAGACATACCCATAGGATTTTTATATGCAGTTCTATAGGCCCATAATGCATCATCAAGTTTCTTGGACCAATTATTTCTAGACCTATTGACTGTCTTTTGCAAAATTAGTTTGAGTTCTCTATTACTCAATTCTACTTGACCACTAGGCTGTGGGTGATACGGAGATGCAATTCTATGATTGACGTCATATTTAGCAAGCATTTTACGGAAAAGCGCCATGAATAAAATGTGAACCACCATTAGTCATTAAATATCTAGGGACTCCAAACCTCGGAAAAATAACTTCTTTAAGCATTTTAATAGAAGTGTTATGATTAGCACTACTAGTTGGAATAGCTTCTACCCACTCAGTAACGTAATCAACAGCAACTAAAATATGTTTATATCCATTAGAGGCAGGAAAAGGTCCCATATAATCAAATCCCCAAACATCAAACGGTTCAATAACAAGTGAATAATTCATAGGCATTTCTTGACGTCTACTAATATTACCAATTCTTTGACATTCATCACAAGATAGGACAAACTTACGGGCATCCTTGAAGAGAGTAGGCCAATAAAAACTGGATTGCAATACCTTATGTGTAGTTCTATCTCCCGCTTGGTGTCCTCCATAAGTTTCAGAGTGGCACTTGCGTAGGATCTGTTCCTATTCATGCTCAGGTACACAATGTCTAATAACACCATCTACTCCTTCTTTATAAAGATGTGGGTCATCCCAAAAGTAATGTCTCAAATCATAGCAGAACTTTTTCTTTTGTTGGTATGTGAAGCTAGGTGGTATGAATTTAGCAACAATGTAATTAGCATAATCAGCATACCAAGGGGTACTACGAGAAGTACTTATGACATTTAATTGTTCATCAGGAAAGCTATCATCAATAGGTAGTGGGTCATCAAGAACATTCTCTAACCTAGATAAGTTGTCTGCAACGGGGTTCTCAGCTCCTTTTCTATCAACAATATGCAAATCAAATTCTTGTAGCAAGAGAACCCATCTAATAAGTCTAGGTTTAGCATATTTCTTCTCCATAAGATATTTAATAGCAGCATGATCAGTGTGGATAGTTACTTTAGAATCCACAATATAAGGTATGAACTTATCACAAGCAAATACAACTACTAAAAGTTCTTTTTCAGTAGTAGCATAATTTCTTTGAGCATTGTCTAGGGTCTTACTAGCATAATGGATAACATTTAATTTCTTATCAACTCTTTGCCCTAAAACAACACCTACAGCATAATCGCTAGCATCACACACAATAGGTGTAGAGACTAATGCTTTCTTAAGTATTTCAAATGCTTCTATGCAATCATGATCAAAGACAAATGGTATATCTTTTTGTAATAAATTAGTCAAAGGTCGAGAAATTTTTGAGAAGTCCTTAATGAACCTCCTATAAAATCCAGCATGACCAAGGAAACTTCTTATATCTTCTATGTCCTTGGGACATGGCATATTTTCAATAGCATCAACCTTGGCTTTATCAACTTGAATACCTCTTTTAGAAACTTTATGCCCCAAGACAATACCTTCATTAACCATAAAGTGGCACTTTTCCCAATTCAAGACAAGATTAGTTTCTTCACATCTTTGCAAAACTCGATCAAGATTTCTCAAGCAAACATCAAAATAAGATCCATAGACGGAAAAGTCGTCCATGAAAACCTCACAAATCTTTTCACAAAAATCAGAGAATATAGCCATCATGCATCTTTGAAAGGTAGCAGGTGCATTACATAAACCAAAAGGCATACGTCTATAAGCAAAAGAACCAAAAGGGCATGTAAAAGTAGTCTTTGATTGATCTTTAGCCGACACATGTATTTGAGAGAAACCAGAATAACCATCTAGAAAGCAGTAATGTGTATGCTTGCATAATCTTTCTAGCATTTGATCGATAAAAGGTAAGGGGTAATGATCTTTCTTAGTAGCCTTATTTAATTTGCGGAAATCAATTACCATCCTATAACCTGTAATAATTCTTTGTGGAATCAATTCATCTTTATCATTAGGAACAACAGTAATACCTCCCTTCTTAGGGACACAATGAACAGGACTTACCCACTGACTATCAGCAACGGGATAAATTATACCTGCCTCCAGAAGCTTTAGTATTTCTTTTCTTACCACTTCTTTCATTTTAGGATTCAGACGTCATTGAGGATCACGAACTGGTTTGGCATTTGCTTCCAAATTTATTTTATGTTGACATAGAGTGTGACTAATGCCCTTAAGATCATCAAGAGTATATCCAATAGCAGCACAGTGCTTCTTCAGAGTTTTCAATAATCTTTCTTCTTCATGCTCTGAAAGGTTAGCACTAATAATAACAGGATATATCTTCTTTTCATCAAGATAAGCATATTTAAGATTATCAGGCAACGGTTTAAGCTCAAACATGGGATCACCCTTAGGTGGAGGGGGGTCCCCTAGGATTTCAACAGGCAAATTGTGTTTCAGAATAGGTTCCTGTTTAAAGAATACTTCATCTATTTCCCTTCTTTCATTCATAAACATATCATTCTCATGGTCTAGCAAATATTGTTCTAAAGGATCACTAGGAGGTACGGTAATAGAAGCAAGACCAATAATTTCATCCTTACTAGGAAATTCTTCTTCATGGTGTTGTTTACTAAATTTAGAGAATCAGCAGGATATTTAGTTTTCCCGCACAAGACTTCAACATCTCTAACAATTCCCATTGCTGAAATAGTATATCTATTAGCAAGTTTAATTGTGACATCAATATCTTCTTACTCAGTAGGTGCAATTTCATGCTTAATTTCTTTATACAAGTCATAAGGTATAACACTAGCACTAGCACCCATATCATAAGCCATGATAACAATGTTATCCTATTTTAACAGAAATAACAGGCACGCCTACCACAGGTCTATGTTTATCTTTAGCACAAGGTTTAGCAATTCTAGCAGTTTCACCGCAGAACTGAATAACATGCCCATCAATATTATCAGACAAGAGATCTTTAACAATAGCCATATTAGGTTCTACTTTAACTTGCTCAGGAGGTGTATATGTTTTAATATTGCTTTTATGAACCACAGTTGAAGCTTTAGCATGATCCTTTATCCTAACAGGAAAAGGTGGTTTCTCAACATAACAGCTAGGAACAATAGGATCATTATAAGTGACAGTCTTTTCTTCAACTTTAATTGGTGCATCTACTTTTACTTCTATGGGAGGATGATATTTAAACCACTTCTCCTTAGGGAGATCAACATAAGTAGCAAAATATTCACAGAAAGAAGCTACTATCTCAGAATCAAGTCCATATTTAGTGCTAAACTTACGGAAATTATCGGTATCCATAAAAGATTTAACACAATCAAACTTAGGTGCCATACCTGACTCCTTACCTTTGTCGAGATCCCAATCTTCAGAGTTGTGTTTAATTCTATCCAATAAATCCCATCTAAATCCAATAGTCTTCATCATAAAAGAGCCAGCACAAGAAGTATCGAGCATGGTGCGATTATTTTTAGAAAGCCGAGCATAAATTTTTTGAAGGATTGTTTCTCTTGGGAGCTCATGATTGGGGCATGAATATAACATTGATTTAAGCCTCCCCCAAGCTTGAGCGATGCTTTCTCCTTTGCAAGGCCAAAAATTATATATATAATTGCGGTCACGATGAACAAGATGCATAGGGTAATACTTTTGATGAAATTCCAATTTCAATCTTCTATAGTTCCATGATCTCGTATCATCACATAGCCTATACCATGTCAATGCATCTCCCTTCAAAGATAAAGGGAAGACCTTCTTCTTAGCAACATCATCGGGTATACCTGCAAGCTTAAATAATCCACAAACTTCATCCACATATATTAGGTGTTCATCAGGATGCTTTGTTCCATCTCCTGTAAAAGGATTAGCTAGCAGTTTTTCTATCATACCCGAAGGATACTCATAAGGAATTTCATTTTCAATAGGTTCAGTAGGTTGAGGAGCAACTATTTGCTCTACTGGTCGGGGTGAAGATACCCCGAACAAGCCCCTCAGAGGATTACTTTCCATAGTAACAAGTGACAGTAAATTTCAGCACACTATATAAATTTTTCCTTACCAAATTCCACCTACCAAAGGCGCTTCACTCCCCGGCAATGACGCCAGAAAAGAGTCTTGATGACCCATGAGTATAGGGGATCTATCGTAGTCCTTTTGATAAGTAAGAGTGTCGAACCCAACGAAGAGCAGAAGGAAATGATAAGCGGTTTTCAGCAAGGTATTCTCTGCAAGTACTGAAATAAGTGGTAACACATAGTTTTGTGATGAGATAATTTGTAGCGAGCAACAAGTAACAAAAGTAAATAAATTGCAGCAAGGTGGACCAATCCTTTTTGTAGCAAAGGACAAGCCTGGACAAACTCTTATATAAGGAAAAGCGCTCCCGAGGACAGATGGGAATATCGTCAAGCTAGTTTTCATCACGTTCATATGATTCGCATTCGGTACTTTGATAATTTGACATGTGGGTGGACCGGTGATTGGGTGCTGTTCTTACTTGAACAAGCATCCCACTTATGATTAACCTCTATTGCAAGCATCCGCAACTACAACAAAAGTATTAAGGTAAACCTAACCATAGCATGAAACATATGGATCCAAATCAGCCCCTTACGAAGCAACACATAAACTAGGGTTTAAGCTTCTGTCACTCTAGCAACCCATCATCTACTTATTAGTTCCCAATGCCTTCCTCTAGGCCCAAATAATGGTGAAGTGTTATGTAGTCGACGTTCACATAACACCACTAGAGGCTAGACAACATACATCTCATCAAAACATCGAACAAATACCAAATTCACATGACTACTAATAGCAAGACTTCTCCCTTGTCCTCAGGAACAAACGTAACTACTCACAAAGCATATTCATGTTCATAATCAGAGGGGTAATAATATGCATAAAGGATCTGAACATATGATCTTCCACCAATTAAACCAACTAGCATCAACTTCAAGGAGTAATTAACACTACTAGCAACCTACTAGCACCAATCCCGTACTTGGAGACAAGAATTGGATACAGGAGACGAACTAGGGTTTTGAGATGAGATGGTGCTGATGAAGATGTTGATGGAGATTGCCCTCTCCCATTGAGAGGAGTGTTGGTGATGACGATGGCGATGATTTCCCCCTCCGGGAGGGAAGTTTCCCCGGCAGAACAGCTCTGCCGGAGCCCTAGATTGGTTCCGCCAAGGTTCCGCCTCGTGACGGCGGAGTTTCGTCCCGAAAGGTTGCTTCCCGTTTTTTTTCTTGATGAAAGACTTCATATAGGAGAAGATGGTCATCGGAGAGCCACTAGGGGGCCCACGAGGTAGGGGGCGCGCCCTAGGGGGGCGCCCCCCACCCTTGTGGACAGGGTGTGGGCCCCCTGGTCTTCATCTTTGGCGAGGATTTTTCATTATTTATTATAAGGTATTCCGTAGAGTTTCAGGACTTTTGGAGTTGTGCAGAATAGGTCTCTAATATTTGCTCCTTTTCCAGCCCAGAATTCCAGCTGCCGGCATTCTCCCTCCTTATGTAAAGCTTGTAAAATAAGAGAGAATAGCCATAAGTTTTGTGACATAATGTGAAATAACAACCCATAATGCAATAAATATCGATATAAAAGCATGATGTAAAATGGACGTATCAAGTGCTACAGTAATCCTATTCTGGATGTCATGTTACTTGACCATGAAGAACCTACGAACTATGAGGAAGCGATGATGAGCCCAGATTCCGCTAAATGGTTTGAGACCATGAAATCGGAGATGGGATCCATGTATGAGAACAAAGTATGGACTTTGATTGACTTGCCCGATGATCGGTGAATCATTAAGAATAAATGGATCTTCAAGAGGAAGACGGACGCTGATAGTAGTGTTACTATCTACAAAGCTCGAATTGTCGCAAAAATGTTTTCAACAAGTTCAAGGTGTTGACTATGATGAGATTTTCTCACTCGTATCGATGCTTAAAAGTCTGTCTGAATCATGTTAGCAGTTGCCGCATTTTATGAAATCTGGCAAATGGATGTCAAAACTGTATTACTTCATGGATTTCTTAAAGAAGAGTTGTATATGATGCAACCAGAAGGTTTTGTCGATCCTAAAAGGTGCTAACAAAATAAGGAAGCTCCAGCGATCCATCTATGGACTAGTGCAAGCATCTCGGAGTTGGAATATACACTTTGATGAGTTGATCAAAGCATATGGTTTTATACAGACTTGCGATGAAACCTGCATTTACTAGAAAGTGAGTGGGAGCACTACAACATTTTTGATAAGTATATGTGAATGACATATTGTTGATTAGAAATAATGTAGAATTTTCTAGAAAGCATAAAGGAGTGTTTGAAAAGAATATTTCAAAGAAAGACCTCGATGAAGCTGCTTACACATTGAGCATCAAGATCTATAGAGATAGATCAAGAAGCTTGATAAGTTCTTCAATGAGTACATTACTTGACAAGATTTTGAAGTAGTTCAAAATGGAACAGTCAAAGAAGGAGTTCTTTCCTGTGTTGCAAGGTGTGAAGTTGAGTAAAGACTCAAAACCCGACCATGGCAGAAAATAGAAAGAGAATGAAAAGTCATTCCCTATGCCTCAGTCATAGGTTCTACAAAGTATGATATGCTGTGTACCAGACCTATTTTGTACCTCACCATAAGTTTGGCAAGAGGGTACAATAGTGATCCAGGAGTAGATCACTGGACAACGGTCAAAAATATCCTTGGTGGAATAAGGAAATATTTCTCGGTAATAGAGGTGATAAAAGAGTTCGTCGTAAAGAGTTACGTTGATGCAAGCTTTTTACATCGATCTAGATGACTCTAAGTCTCGATTTGGATACATATTGAAAGTGGGAGCAATTAGCTAGAGTAGCTCCGTGCAGAGCATTGTAGACATAGAAATTTGCTAAATACATATGGATCTGAATGTTGCAGTCCCGTAGACTAAACTTCCCTCACAAGCAAAACATGATCACTCTTCGGGTGTTAATCACATAGCGATGTGAACTAGATTATTGACTCTAGTAAACCTTTTGAGTATTAGTCACATGGAGATGTGAACTAATCACATAAAGATGTGAACTAGATTATTGACTCTAGTGCAAGTGGGAGACTGAAGGAAATATGCCCTATAGGCAATAATAAAGTTGTTATTTATATTTCCTTATATCATGATAAATGTTTATTATTCATGCTAGAATTGTATTAACCGGAAACATAATACATGTGTGAATACATAGACAAACAAAGTGTCACTAGTATGCCTCTACTTGACTAGCTCGTTGATCAAAGATGGTTATGTTTCCTAACCATGGACATTAGGAGAATGATGTGATTGACTTGACCCATTCGGTTAGCTTATCACCTGATCGTTAGTTTACTGCTATTGCTTTCTTAATGACTTATACATGTTCCTATAACTATGAGATTATGCAACTCCCGATTACCGAAAGAATACTTTGTGTGCTACCAAACATCACAACGTAACTGGGTGATTATAAAGGTGCTCTACAGGTGTCTCCGATGGTACTTGTTGAGTTGGCATAGATCGAGAGTAGGATTTGTCACTCCGATTGTCGGAGAGGTATCTCTAGGCTCTCTCGGCAATGCACATCACTATAAGCCTTGCAAGCAATGCAACTAATGAGTTAGTTGCGGGATAGTTGATAACCCACAAGTATAGGGGATCACAACAGTTTTCGAGGGTAGAGTATTCAACCCAAATTTATTGATTCGACACAAGGGGAGCCAAAGCATATTCTCAAGTATTAGCAGCTGAGTTGTCAATTCGACCACACCTGGAAACTTAATATCTGCAGCAAAGTATTTAGTAGCAAAGTAATATGATAGTAGTGGTAACAGTAGCAAAAGGTCATGATAGCAAAAGTAATGTTTTTTGTATTTTGTAGTGATGATAGCAATAGCAACTGAAAAGTAAATAAGCGAAGAACAATATATGGAAAGCTCGTAGGCAATGGATGGTGATAGAGAATTATGCCGGATGTGGTTCATCATGTAACAGTCATAACCTAGGGTGACACAGAACTAGCTCCAATTCATCAATGTAATGTAGGCATGTGTTCCGAATGTAGTCATACATGCTTATGGAAAAGAACTTGCATGACATCTTTTGTCCTACCCTCCCGTGGCAGCGGGGTCCTAGCGGAAACTAAGGGATATTAAGGCCTCCTTTTAATAGAGTACCGGACCAAAGCATTAACACATAGTGAATACATGAACTCCTCAAACTACGGTCATCACCGGTAAGTATCCCGATTATTGTCACTTCGGGGTTAACGGATCATAACACATAATACGTGACTATAGACTTGCAAGATAGGATCAAGAACTCTCATATATTGATGAAAACATAATAGGTTAAGATCTGAAATCATGGCACTCGGGCCCTAGTGACAAGCATTAAGCATAGCAAAGTCATAGCAACATCAATCTCAGAACATAGTGGATACTTGGGATCAAACCCTAACAAAACTAACTCGATTACATGATAAATCTCATCCAACCCATCATCGTCCGGCAAGCCTACGATGCAATTACTCACGCACGGCAATGAGCATCATGAAATTGGTGATGGAGGATGGTTGATGATGACGATGGCGACGGATTCCCCTCTCTGGAGCCCCGAACGGACTCCAGATCAGCCCTCCCGAGAGGTTTTAGGGCTTGGCAGCGGCTCTGTATCGTAAAACACGATGAATCTTTCTCCTTGATTTTTTCTCTCCGAAACCAAATATATAGAGTTGGAGTTGAGGTCGGAGGAGCTCCAGGGGGCCCACGAGGTAGGGGGGCGCGCCCCCCACCCTCATGGACAGGGTGTGGGCCCCCTTGTCTTCATCTTTTGCAAGGATTTTTTATTATTTCCGAAAAGATATTCCATGAAGTTTCAGGTCATTCCGAGAACTTTTGTTTATGCACATAAATAACGCCATGGTAATTCTGCTGAAAATAGTGTCAGTCTAGGTTAGTTCCATTCAAATCATGCAAGTTAGAGTCCAAAACAAGGGCAAAAGTGTTTGGAAAGTAGATACGACGGAGACGTATCAACTCCCCCAAGCTTAAACCTTTGCTTGTCCTCAATCAATTCAGTTGACAAACTGAAAGTGATAAAGAAAAACTTTTACAAACTCTGTTTGCTCTTGTTGTTGTAAATATGTAAAGCCAACATTCAAGTTTTCAGCAAAGATTATGAACTAACCATATTCACAATAACGCATAGGTCTCATGTTTACTCACATCAATGGCATAATCAACTAGCGAGCAATAATAATAAATCTCGGATGAAAACACTTTCTCAAAACAATCATAATATGATATAACAGGATGGTATCTCGCTAGCCCTTTCTGAGACCGCAAAACATAAATGCAGAGCACCTTTAAAGATCAAGGACTGACTAGACATTGTAATTCATGGTAAAATAGATCCAGTCAAGTCATACTCAATGTAAACTAACAGTAATGAATGCAAATGACAGCCATGCTCTCCAACTGGTGCTTTTAATAAGAGGATGATGACTCAACATGAAAGTAAATAGATAGGCCCTTCGCAGAGGGAAGCAGGGATTTGTAGAGGTGCCAGAGCTCGGTTTGAAATAGAGGTGAATAATATTTTGAGCTGTATACTTTCATTGTCAACATAACAACCAAGAGATGGCGATATCTTCCATGCTACACACATTATAGGCGGTTCCCAAACAGAATGGTAAAATTTATACTTCCCCTTCCACCAACAAGCATCAATCCATGGCTTGCTCGAAACAACAAGTGCCTCCAACTAACAATAGTCCCAGGGGGAGTTTTCTTTGCAATTATTTTGATTTAGTTTGCATAAAGCATGGGACTGGGCATCCCGGTGACCAGCCACTTTCTCATGAGTGAGGAGCGGAGTCCACTCCTCTTGAGAATAACCCGCCTAACATGGAAGATACGGACAGCCCTAGTTGATACAGGAGCTATTCGAGCATACAAAACAAGATATTTATTTGAAGGTTTGGAGTTTGGCACATACAAATTTACTTGGAACGGCAGGTAGATACCGTATATAGGTAGGTATGGTAGACTCATATGGAATAACTTTGGGGTTTATGGGATTGGATGCACAAGCAGTATTCCCGCTCAGTACAGGTGAAGGCTAGCAAAAGATTGGGAAGCGACCAGCTAGAGAGCGACAACAGTCATGAACATGCATTAAAATTAATCAACACCGAATGCAAGCATGAGTAGGATATAATCCACCATGAACATAAATATCGTGAAGGTTATGTTGATTTTGTTTCAACTACATGCGTGAACATGTGCCAAGTCAAGTCACTTAAATCATTCAAAGGAGGATACCACCCTATAATACCACATCACAACCATTTTAATAGCATGTTGACACGCATGGTAAACCAGTATAAGCTCCTAGCTAATCAAGCATGACACAAGAAACTATGGTCTCTAGTTGTCATTGCAAACATGTTTATTCATAATAGGCTAAATCAGGAACGATGAACTAATCATATTTACAAAAACAAGAGAGGTCGAGTTCATACCATCTTTTCTCATCTCAGTCAGTCCATCATATATCGTCATAATTGCCTTTCACTTGCACGACCAAATGATGTGAATAATAATAATAGTACTCGTGCATTGGACTAAGCTGGAATCTGCAAGCATTCAATTGTGACGCCCGGATATTTAAGCTACAGTAATTCCCAGTTAATGATGCCACGTCACCGCGGTTACTATTGTTAATCTCGCGTTAGTTCAAAACATTTCAAATTTAAATTTGAGTTAAAGGCAAACAACAAAGTTTTCAAAAGTCAAAACTATAATGTTCTTAATTTGACAAATAAATCATGGATAATATTGGTGAAGAAACAACATATTTATAAAATAATTAAATACCCTAAAGTGATTAAAACAATTAATTATACTCCTGTTGTATTTTATAAAATACTAAACTATTTTAGCTAGGTGCAAAAGTTATTATGGAAGTGATATAATTAATGTTACTATTTTAGGTGCTAGTTGAATGTTTTACAAAACTAATGCAATTTAGGAAACTAAAATAAAACAGTAAAGTAAAAATAAATAGAAAAGAAAAAGACAAACATAAATAAAACAATGAAAAGAAGAAAACTCCCCTGGCCATGTGGGCCAAACAGCCCAGGCGGCTAGCCCACTGTCATGCCGGCCCCCCTCACTCCCTTAACCTCCACACCCACCGAAACCCTAACCCACGACCGCACAAACCCCCCACCCCCGATCTCTCTCACCCGCCCTCCCAATCCAGATCAGATCGAGCGCCTCGCCCCTGTGCCCCTCGCCGACGCCTCGTCGCTTGTCGCCGACCACCGCCGCTGGGCTCCGTCTCCGGTCGCCGCCCCACCGCGCCTCCGTCCTCCCCCGCGACGCCACCCCGCCAGAGCCGCCCCACTGTCTTCGCCAAGCCCCACCCCGCGTCGGACGCAACCTCGACCTCCTCCTCGTCGGACCTCGCGTCCTCGTCCTCTTCCCCGCCGGCCGCCAGCAAGCCTCGGCGCCCCCTCTCCCCATCAACGCTGGTGAGGCCCGGGGCCTCTCCCTTCCTCTGCCTCATGCCTCGCTCGCGGTCACTGCACGCTAGACCACCCACACGCGCGCCCGCGGTGAGCACGTGCTCACCGCGCCCAGCGCGCCCTCTGCGCCATGCTCCTCGCGACCAAGTCGTCCTCGCCGTGCGCCGCCTCCCCGCGTCGCCCATGACGGACGCGCCCCGCGCCCTTGCTCCACTGCTGCTGCCCTTCAAGTCACCGTTGCCTGCTCCGTCGGCCGCACCGCCGTGCCCATTCACCCGCAGCTGCAACCGCTCCCCCTCTGGCTACTCGTCGCTCGCCCGCGTGCGCGTGCTGCCCCGCCTCGCAGCGATGCCACGGCCTCGTCGGCCCGCGGAGCCGCACCCCCCCCCCACTGCGCCCGTGGTGCTCACTGCCGCCCAGCGCGCGCGAGCCAGCGCCCGGCTCCGCCCGTGCGCGAACAATGTCGCCCCGCCGCGCGCGACCCGCGGCCTCTGCCAGCCGCCCCGCTGCATCCTGCAGCATGCGCCTGCCGCCGCACCCCGGTGGCCTCACCCCATCGGGCACACGCCCGTTCGGGCTGGCGCCCGCATGCCCGAACCCGATAGGCCCCTATGGGCCTATGACAAACGGGGCCCGCGCCCAGAACGTCTATTAAAAATAATAAATAAAATAAAATAAAAATGAATTAATAAAATTAATTAAACTAATAACTAATAATTAATTAATTAAGTTAATTAATCAAGTTAATCAAGTTTAATTAATCTAATTAATAAGTTAATTTAATTAAACAATAATTAATTAGCTAAACCCTAATTAAACTAAGTAGTGCATGACATGCGGGACCCACCTGTCGGGTTGACCAGGTTAATGCTGACGTCATGATGACGTCAGCAAACACTATTCTGGATAATGTTGATTTAAATAATTAAATAAATCCTAAAAACCATTTAAATCTTTTAAAATTAATATAAAATACACCGTAGCTCGGATGGAAAAACTTTGTACATGAAAGTTGCTCAGAACGACGAGACGAATCCGGTTACGCAGCCCGTTCGTCCGCCACGCATCCCTAGCATAGCGAACACGCAACTTTCCCCCTCCGATTCATCTGTCCAAAAATGCAAAACACCGGGGATATTTTCCCGGATGTTTCCCCCCTTCACCGGTATCACCTCATACCGCGTTAGGGCACCCCTAGCACCGCTACTTGCCATGTCATGCATCGCCATGCATTTGTTTGCATTATATTTATTGTTTCTTCCCCCTCTTCTCTCGCTAGACACCGAGACCGACGCCGCTGCTACCCAGTACGACTACGGAGTTGACGACCCCTCTCTCTTGCCAGAGCAACCAGGCAAGCCCCCCCCCCCCCCCCATTGATCACCAGATATCGCCTACTCTACTCTCTATACTGCTTGCATTAGAGTAGTGTAGCATGTTACTGCTTTCCGTTAATCCTATCCTGATGCATAGCATGTCCTTGCTACTACTGTTGTTACCTTTACCTGCAATCCTAATGCTTAGAATAGGATGCTAGTTTATCATCAGTGGCCATACATTCTTGTCTGTCTACCATGCTATACTATCGGGCCGTGATCACTCGGGAGTTGATCACGGGTTTATACTTATACATAATATATGATACTTGTGGTGATTAAAGTTGGGTCGGCTCGTAGGAGTACCCGCGAGTGATTCCGATGTTGGGGACTGAAGGGGCAGGTGGCTCCATCCCGGTAGAGGTGGGCCTGAGTTCCCGAAGGCCCCCGACGGTTACTTTGTGGCAGAGCGACAGGGCAGGTTGAGACCACCTAGGAGAGAGGTGGGCCTGGCCCTCGTCGGCGTCCGTGGTTATTTCAGAATAACACGCTTAACGACATCTTGGTATTTGATCTGAGTCTGGCTACTGGCCTATACACACTAACCATCTACGCGGGGACAGTTATGGGCACTCGACATTGTAGTATCAGCCGAAGCCTTCGTGACGCCAGCGACTGAGCGGCGCGCGCCGGGTTGGACCGCGTAACGCAACTTCCTTTTTAATGGAGGTTGCTAGGTCTGCTCCCCGGCCGTGTACGCAACGTGCAGGTGTGCAATGGGCGATGGGCCCAGACCCCTGCGCCATAGGATTTAGACCGGCGTGCTGACCTCTCTGTTGTGCCTAGGTAGGGCTGCTACGTGTTGATCTTCCGAGGCCGGGCATGACCCAGAAAAGTGTGTCCGGCCAAATGGGATCGAGCGTGTTGGGTTATGTGGTGCACCCCTACAGGGAAGTTAATCTATTCTAATAGCCGCGTCCCTCGGTAAAAGGACGACCCGGAGTTGTACCTTGACCTTATGACAACTAGAACCGGATACTTAATAAAACACACACTTCCAAGTGCCAGATACAACCGGTGATCGCTCTCTCATAGGGCGATGAGGAGAGGATCGCCGGGTAGGATTATGCTATGCGATGCTACTTGGAGGATTTCAGTCTATTCTCTTCTACATGCTGCAAGACGGAGGCTGCTTGAAGCGTAGTCTTCGACAGGATTAGCTATCCCCCTCTTATTCTGGCATTCTGCAGTTCAGTCCACCGATATGGCCCCTTTACACATATACCCATGCATATGTAGTGTAGCTCCTTGCTTGCGAGTACTTTGGATGAGCACTCAAGGTTGCTTTGCTCCCTCTTTTCTCCCCTTTCTATACTCGATTGCTGCGACCAGACGATGGAGCCTAGGAGCCAGACGCCACTGTCGATGACGACTACTACTACTCGGGAGGTGCCTACTACTACGTGCAGGTCGCTGACGACGACCAGGAGTAGTTTAGGAGGATCCCAGGTAGGAGGCCTGCGCCTCTTTTGATCTGTATCCCAGTTTGTGCTAGCCTTCTTAAGGAAAACTTGTTTAACTTATGTCTGTACTCAGATATTGTTGCTTCCGCTGACTCGTCTATGATCGAGCTCTTGTATTCGAGCCCTCGAGGCCCCTGACTTGTAATATGATGCTTGTATGACTTATTTTTATTTGTAGAGTTGTGTTGTGATATCTTCCCGTGAGTCCCTGATCTTGATCGTACACGTTTGCGTGTATGGTTAGTGTATGATTGAATCGGGGGCGTCACATCAATAAACAGGAGAAGACAAGGCAATATGGGCTCTTTTGTCAGATCAACAATAATGCATATAAGAGCCACTTCAACAATTTAATTATGGTCATCTCCTATCGACCCCCAGAGAAAAGAAAAGAAATCAAACTATTTACACAGGAAAGCTCCCAACAAGCAAAAGAAGAACATGAAATCTTTTTGGGTTTTCTTTTTAATTACTACTACAAGCATGGAAAGTAAACTAATTAAAAGCTACAACTATTTTTTTGGTTTTTCTTAAGGTTTATTAAACACACAAGAAGAAAGCATAAAAAGGAAAATAAACTAATCATGGATGATACAATGAAAAAGTATGAGCACCGACATCTAGCAATGAGTGTGTGAACATGAATGTAATGTCGGTGAGAAATACGTACTCCCCCAAGCTTAGGCTTTTGGCCTAAGTTGGTCTATGGCCACGGTTAGCCTGGCGGATATCCATAGTAATAGTTGGGATCGTACTAAGATGCAGCGGCTATCGCCTCCTGAGCTGCAGCGTGGCGACGAGCGGCCTCCGCTCTCCTCTCGTACTCATCTGCCTCCTCTCTGGTAATAACATATCTTCCTTTTGCCTGATAATCAAAGAAGGCAGTAGCAGGGAGAGTAATACGGACAGCACGACGTATGTCAAAGATTAAGCGATACTGGAGAGGTGATTCATTCCTCTCGACAAACTGGTGGTGAATCATAGCATTAAATTCTAGGTAAGCAGGAGGTAATTCAATATCATCATTACGTATAGTTACACCAAGAAATTCAGCTAAGCGGGTTGCATAAATTCCACCAAAGAAATCTCCATTAAATCTGTTAAGATGCAACCTACGTGCAACAATGGCTCCCAAATTATAAGATTTATCTCCTAACACAGCACTCCTAATAATACTGAGGTCAGGGACACACATGTGACATGCCTCATATTTACCATTAATGCATCTACCTATGAAGATAGCAAAATAATGTATAGCAGGAAAGTGAATGCTCCTTATGGTAGCTTGTGTTATATCTCTAGATTCACCTACAGTTATATCAGCAAGAAAGTCTCTAAATTCAGATTTGTGAGGTTCCCTAATACTACCCCATTGTGGAAGTTTGCAAGCAGTGGTAAAATCCTCTAAGTCCATAGTGTAAGAATTTTCAAAAAGATCAAACAGGACAGTTGGAGAATTACGTGAAGATGAAAATTCAAACCTCCTCACAAAGGAACTAGTGAGATAGTGGTACTGACGGCATTTTTCTTCCTCAAAGCTCACAAGATCAGCATTACACAAATATGCGTTAAATTCTTCCTTAATCCCCGCTCGATCCATGAAGTCCTCTGAACGCCATTCACAGGGCCACACTGGAGCGTCCCTTGGTGGCTCATCATCAGCATCACGCATTGCAAGCCTGGGCTCTTGTTTCCTTGAAGAGCCACCTTGGTACATTTTCCTAAACATATTTCTTCCTCTGAAAAATTTCTGAAATATTTAGTAACTTCAAATTAAAGTGAACCAAACTCAATGATATTGATAGGAAAAACTCCTACAAGTACCTAGAGCCTATATCATGCATCAAAACTACTTGGAACCATATAAATTTGACATGCAAGCTCAAGAACACGATCACCTAGACAGCATAAATTTGCAATGAATAAAGCACTGGAACAAAAACTAATTGGACTAATGGAGGAGTCACATACCAAGGAACAATCTCCCCGAGTAGTTTTGTGAGAGGTGCTTTGAGCAAGGAGATCGAAAATGGCAGCAAAATGAGCTAGAACTCGTGCTTGAGCTGGATATTCGTGTTTGTGGGAGGAAGAAGAACTGTGTGGGTGCAGGAATAAGTGGAGGAGGTCCACCATGGGCCCATGAGGCAGGGGGCGCACCCTCCACCCTCGTGGCCATGTGGATGAACCCCCCTGTTGTATTCTCAGTGCCAAATATTCTCAAATATTCTAGAAAAATCATATTTAAATTCCAGGGCATTTGGAGAACTTTTATTTTCAGGGTATTTTTATATTGCACGGATTATCAGATAACAGACGGGAAATACTTATTTTTATTTTATTTAATATAAATAACAGAAAGTAAAAGGAGGGTACAAAAAGTTGTGTTTCCTAAATTCATCCATCTCATGATCATCAAAAGGAATCCACTAACAAGGTTGATCAAGTCTTGTTAACAAACTCATTCCGAATAACATGGAACCGGAGAATTTTCGAATAACACTAGGTTACCTCAACGGGGATATGCACATCCCCAATAATAAGAATATCATATTTCTTCTTGAAAGTAGGTAGAGGAAATTCAAAACCTCCAAAAATAATCGATGGAATTTTTCCTATAGAATTGATATTGTGGACTTGAGGTTGTTTCCTCGGAAAATGTACCGTATGCTCATTACCATTAACATGAAAAGTGACATTGCCTTTGGTGCAATCAATAACAGCCCCTGCAGTATTCAAAAAGGGTCTTCCAAGAATAATAGAAATACTATCGTCCTTGGGAATCTCAAGAATAACAGAGTCCATTAAAATAGTAATGTTAGCAACCACAACAGGCACATCCTCACAAATACTGACAGGTATAGCAGTTGATTTATCAGCCATTTGCAAAGATATTTCAGTAGGCGTCAACTTATTCAAATCAAGTCTACGATATAAATAGAGAGGCATAACACTAACACCGGCTCCAAGATCACATAAAGCAGTTTTAACATAATTTCTTTTAATGGAGCATGGTATAGTGGGTACTCCTGGATCTTCTAGTTTCTTAGGTATTCCACCCTTAAAAGTATAATTAGCAAGCATGGTGGAAATTTCAGCTTCCGGTATCTTTCTTTTATTAGTAACAATTTCTTTCATATACTTAGCATAAGGATTCATTTTGAGCATATCAGTTAATCGCATACGCAAAAAGATAGGTCGAATCATTTTAACAAAGCGCTCAAAATCCTCATCATCCTTTTTCTTGGATGGTTTGGGAGGAAAATGCATGGGTTTTTGAACCCAAGGCTCTCTTTCCTTACCGTGTTTCCTAGCAACAAAGTCTCTCTTATCATAACATTGATTCTTTGATTGTGGGTTATCAAGATCAACAACAGGTTCAATTTCTACATCATTATCATTGCTAGGCTGAGCATCATCATGAACATTATCATTAACATTATCACTAGTTTCAGGTTCATTACCAGATTGTGTTTCAGCATCAGAAATAGAAATATCATTGGGATTCTCAGGTGTGTCAACAACAGGTTCACTAGAAGCATGCAAAGTCCTATCATTTTTCTTTTTCTTCCTTTTAGAAGGACTAGGTGCATCTATATTATTTCTCTAAGAATCTTGCTCAATTCTATTAGGGTGGCCTTCAGGATACAAAGGTTCCTGAGTCATTCTACCACTTCTAGTAGCCACTCTAACAGCATAATCATTATTCTTACTATTCAATTCATTGAGCAAATCATTTTGAGCCTTAAGTACTTGTTCTACTTGAGTGGTAACCATAGAAGCATGTTTACTAATAATTTTAAGTTCACCTTTGACATTAGCCATATAATCACCCAAGTGTTCAAGCATATTAGCACTACGTTTTAATTCTCTACCAAAATAAGCATTGAAGTCTTCTTGCTTAACCATAAATTTATCGAACTCATCTAACCATGGGCTAGCAAACTTAGTAAATGGAATTTCAGCTTTATCATATCTATATAGAGAATTTACCTTTACAACTTGTGTCGGGTTATCAAGACTATGAGTTTCTTCAATAGGTGGAGGATTAAGATCATGAGTTTCTTCATCAGGCGGTAAATTAAGACCATGTATTTCTTCAATAGGAGGTAAATTCTTAACGTCTTCAGCTTTAATACCTTTTTATTTCATATATTTCTTTGCCTCTTGCATATCTTCAGGACTGAGATATAGAACACCTCTCTTATTCAGAGTTGGTTTAGGAATAGGCTTAGGAATTGGCTCAGGAAGTGTCCAATTATTTTCATTTGTCAACATATTATTCAATAGAATTTCAGCTTCATCCGGTGTTCTCTCCCTGAAAACAGAACCAGCACAACTATCCAGGTAATGTCTGGAAGCATTGGTTAGTCCAAAAAGATATGAAGTATTTCATTTTTCTTAAGAGGATGATCAGGCAAAGCATTAAGTAATTGGAGAAGCCTCCCCCAAGCTTGTGGGAGACTCTCTTCTTCAATTTGCAGAAAATTATATATATCCCTCAAAGCAGCTTGTTTCTTATGAGCAGGGAAATATTTAGCAGAGAAGTAATAAATCATATCCTGGGGACTACGCACACAACCAGGATCAAGAGAATTAAACCATATCTTAGCATCACCCTTTAATGAGAACGGAAATATTTAAGGATATAAAAGTAATGAGTTCTCTCATCATTAGTGAACAGGGTGGCTATATCATTTAATTTAGTAAGATGTGCCACAACAGTTTCAGATTCATAGCCATGAAAAGAATCAGATTCAACCAAAGTAATTATATTAGGATCAATAGAGAATTCATAATCCTTATCAGTAACAAAGATGGGTGAAGTAGCAAAAGGAGGATCAGGTTTCATTCTAGCATTAAGAGATTGCTGTTTCCATTTAGCTAATAACCTCTTGAGCTCGTATCTATCTTTGCAAGCTAAAATAGCTAGAGCAGCTTCTTTTTCAAAAACATAACCCTCACGGATAATAGGTGATTCATTTTCATTAGGGGGAGAGTCTTCATCATCACTTTCATCAATATTATCAGTTTCAATATTTTCATTCTCTCTAACCCTAGCAAGTTGTTCATCAAGAAATTCACCAAGTAGCACAGTAGTATCAAGCATAGAAGTAGTTTCATCATAAATATCATGCATAGCAGAAGTGGCATCATCAATAACATGCTACATATCAGAACGAATAGCAGAGGCAGGTTTAGGTGTCGCAAGCTTACTCAAAACAGAAGGTGAATCAAGTGCAGAGCTAGATGGCAGTTCCTTACCTCCCCTCGTAGTTGAGGGATAAATCTTGGTTTTTGGATCTCTCAAGTTCTTCATAATGATAAGAAGATATAAATCCCAAGTGACTCAAAGAATAGAGCTATGCTCCCCGGCAACAGCGCCAGAAAATAGTCTTGATAACCCACAAGTATAGGGGATCGCAGCCGTTTTTGAGGGTAGAGTATTCAACCCAAATTTATTGATTCGACACAAGGGGAGCCAAAGAATATTCTCAAGTATTAGCAGCTGAGTTTTCAATTCAACCACACCTGGAAACTTAATATCTGCAGCAAAGTGTTTAGTAGCAAAGTAATATGATAGTAGTGGTAACGGTAGCAAAAGGTAATGATAGCAAAAGTAATGTTTTTGGTATTTTGTAGTGATGATAGCAATAGCAACGGAAAAGTAAATAAGCGAAGAACAATATATGGAAAGCTCGTAGGCAATGGATGGTGATAGAGAATTATGCCGGATGTGGTTCATCATGTAACAGTCATAACCTAGGGTGACACAGAACTAGCTCCAATTCATCAATGTAATGTAGGCATGTATTCTGAATATAGTCATACATGCTTATGGAAAAGAACTTGCATAACATCTTTTGTCCTGCCCTCCCGTGGCAGCGGGGTCCTAGTGGAAACTAAGGGATATTAAGGCCTCCTTTTAATAGAGTACCAGACCAAAGCATTAACACATAGTGAATACATGAACTCCTCAAACTACGGTCATCACCGGTAAGTACCCCGATTATTGTCACTTCGGGGTTAACGGATCATAACACATAATAGGTGACTATAGACTTGCAAGATAGGATCAAGAACTCTCATATATTGATGAAAACATAATAGGTTCAGATCTGAAATCATGGCACTCGGGTCCTAGTGACAAGTATTAAGCATAGAAAAGTCATAGCAACATCAATCTCAGAACATAGTGAATACTAGGGATCAAACCCTAACAAAACTAACTCGATTACATGATAAATCTCATCCAACCCATCACCGTCCATCAAGCCTACGATGGAATTACTCACGCACGGCGGTGAGCATCATGAAATTGGTGATGGAGGATGGTTGATGATGATGATGATGGCAACGGATTCCCCTCTCCAAAGCCCCGAACGGACTGCACAGCAGCCCTCCCGAGAGGTTTTAGGGCTTGGCGGCGGCTCCGTATCGTAAAACGCGATGAATCTTTCTCCTTGATTATTTTTCTCTGAAACCAAATATATAGAGTTGGAGTTGAGGTCGGAGGAGCTCCAGGGGGCCCCCGAGGTAGGGGGCGTGCCCTAGGGGGGCAGGCGCGCCCCCACCCTTGTGGACAGGGTGTGAGCCCCCTGGTCTTCATCTTTTGCAAGGATTTTTTATTATTTCCAAAAAGATGTTCTATGAAGTTTCAGGTCATTCCGAGAACTTTATTTCTGCACATAAATAACACCATGGTAATTCTGCTAAAAACAGCGTCAGTCCGGGTTAGTTCCATTCAAATCATGCAAGTTAGAGTCCAAAACAAGGGCAAAAGTGTTTGGAAAAGTAGATATGACAGAGACGTATAAATAGTGCATTACGGAACGAGTAAAGAGACTTGTCGGTAACGAGATTGAACTAGGTATTGAGATACCGATGATCGAATCTCGGGCAAGTAACATACCGATGACAAAGGGAACAACGTATGTTGTTATGCAGTTTGATCGATAAAGATCTTTGTCGGTGTCAAAACCGGTGGATCTCGGGTAGGGGGTCCCGAACTTTGCGTCTAAGGCGGATGGTAACAGGAGGCAGGTGGCACAATGTTTACCCAGGTTCGGGCCCTCTTGATGGAGGTAATACCCTACGTCCTGCTTGATTGATATTGATGATATGAGTATTACAAGAGTTGATCTACCACGAGACCGCAGAGGCTAAACCCTAGAAGCTAGCCTATGGTATGATTGTTGTTGTCCTACGGACTAAACCCTCCGGTTTATATAGACACCGGAGGGGACTAGGGTTACACAGAGTTGGTTACAAGGGAGGATATCTACATATCCGTATCGCCAAGCTTGCCTTCAACACCAAGGAAAGTCCCATCCGGACACGGGACGAAATCTTCAATCTTGTATCTTCATCGTCCAACAGTCCAGCCAAAGGATATAGTCCGGCTGTCCGGAGACCCCCTAATCTAGGACTCCCTCAGTAGCCCCTGAACCAGGCTTCAATGACGATGAGTCCGGCGCGCAGATTTGTCTTCGGCATTGCAAGGCGGGTTGCTCCTCCGAATACTCCATAGAAGATTTTGAACACAAGGATAGTGTCCGGCTCTGCAAAACAAGTTCCACATACCAACATGGAGAGAATAATATTTCCACAAATCTAATCTCCTGACACGTTTTAGCAACATGACTTCGTGTCATGGCCCGATCATTATTCGAACCGTTTTCCTCAACCAGCACTGCATATATCCCGAGGTGGTTTCCCGGGCACGTCTTGTCAAAGCAGTGATCGTGTCCCCTTATCACGGGATTCTCATCAATACAGATGTGGTTAACCCAACTGCGCCATCAATTATGGCGCTTGGGGAATAAGAGGTTTTACCAGGTGAGTGGGGAGGCACATCGCCTCTTGTGCCCTTATAAAGGGACAAGAATTCACTCTTTTCACCCATACCTTCTTCCCGACTCATTCCATTCTGCTCAGGATCCACCGTCTGAGTGTTCACCTCCTCTACCCAGAAAAGGTCTTCCAAAGATGTCTGGATTTGGAGCAGGAGGCAAATGGATGGCCTCTACCGTCCGAGATAAGGATATCGAAAAGCTTCGGGAGGCCGGGTATCTGGCCAAGAAAATCGGCCACCGTCTCCCGACGGCAAGACAGATCGTCCCCACTCCGGAACCCCACGAGAGGGTTGTATTCATCCCTCACTTTGTCCGCGGGCTAGGGTTTCCCCTCCACCCATTCGTTCGCGGCATCATGTACTATTATGGGATCGATCTTCATGATCTTTCCCCTAATTCCTTCCTCAACATCTTGACATTCATCATCGTGTGCGAGGCTTTTCTCCGCATTTCGCCACACTTCGGTTTATGGCTGAAGGTTTTTAATGTGAAGCCCAAGGTAGTGGGCGGCGAGCATGCCGAGTGCAGGGGCGCTATGGTGAGCAAGATGCCCAACGTCATATGGCCAACGGGAACCTTTAATGATTCTGTCAAGGAGTGGCAACAACAGTGGTTTTACATCACTGAGCCTAGCGGCAAGGAACAGGCCGCCTCTCCCGAGTTTCGATCCGGCACCCCTCTGCGGCTTACGTCCTGGGTCAAGAAAGGCCTGGACTGGTCCTCGTCTGACGAACTGTCGGTGCTCCAGACGCGCGTTAAAGATATGGGAGATAAGAACAATGAACTTGTCAACGTAGTCTAGGTGATGTTAGTCCGCTGGATACTGCCTTGTCAACACCGGACTTGCAATCTATGGGAGTTCGATCGGGCCAGGCACTAAACCTTGCAAGGGCTCTTCGGCTCCTCGCACGAGGACATTTGGAAGGTGCCTTTTAAGTCCAGCAAATCATGGCCGGACTCCGCCGAAGACCGCGGGTACCAATTGTCCCGCCCTGAAAGTTCGGTGAGTTTATCAAACTTTTCCATCCGCATGACCCAAAGGAAGCGCTTAACGCGTGTTTATTCAACTTTCCCAGAGCTGGACAAAGAAGGCGGAGCAGATCCATTGTCCGGCCCCACTGCTCGAAGACTCGGCCATCCCACTTCTGACGAAGATGCTGGTCCCGGCACCTTACAAGGTGCCGAAGAAGACAGCCGAGAAGGAGGCCAAAAAGACCTGGGGCGGCCTTCGTCATCGCGGCGCTTCGGGCACAATACCCGAAGGCTCTGATGCCCATTCCGCCTCCGAAGAGGACGAAAAGGAGGAGAAAGATGAATCCCCTGCGGGGGGACGAAGGAAGAGGACGGCCTCCGCATCCTTGGAGGCCGAACTACCCAAAAGGGGAAAGGCTCCTCGTCAAGAGGTGTCCCCTGCCGCCGCCGACAGCGGCCCGGCATGGGATCCCAGGGCCCAGCTCCTGGTGAAGTCGTGAGTATTTAAATTCCGAGTACGTTTTAAGCATCCGGACTCATCATGGCTTAGTATTTTAACCTAAGCCATATATTTTTTGTAGTCCGGGGAGGTCCCGTACCAAACAATCCTCATCGGAGGACCTGCTGAGCTCAAATGCTATGGAGAGCGGGACGCCCCCAAAGGACCCTTCCTCCAAGCAGGTGCCAAACACCGAGGCCTCATCCCAGAAGGACCCCGGCCAAGGAGGAAAGGAAAAAACCATGAAGGCGGCGCCTGGAGGTCGAACCGCAGGGGCCGGACACGTGGGGGAAAAGATTCCTGTGGGGTCTGATGACGGGGGAGATTGTGAGTTCGGCTCCCTACCAGATGCGATTCCAGAGACCTATACGGCTCCATAATCAAGAAGGCAGCCTCCTTCAGCTGGAGAGGGCGTGCCTGTTCCGCCGGCTACCTCTGTCCATCCAGAAGTGTCGGATGCTTTGTTGGTGGCGTTACGAGATGCCTCCATCGTTGATGAACACCGTGCCCTTATGGGTGCGGTGATTGAGAAGATTCAGTCGACCGAGAGTGGACTAAACGAAGCATGTATCAGCCTTATAAGAGGCTTTGAGGTATGTTTTATGAGTTATCGAAGAGTGTCATAGTATAGATAGTAGCCCCTAATACACTGTTTGGTGAAAGAAAGAACTGGACAGGGGATCGAATTCATGATCACAGGAAGACTTATTAAATGGCATTGATTTCTCTTCTGTTTCAAGAAGATACCTGTAGCAGCTGTTGCCTCTCGTACTGCGGAGATCACCGGACTGAATCAAAGTCTGGAGCGGGCCAGAGAAGAAATTGGCCAATTGAAAATGCAGTTGAGGGATAAACAAGGTATGCACCAGCGTTATGCGCATTTATTGTGAAATAAATGTTCAGTATGAAATAAGCCGCATAATTTGTGCTAGGGGTTATGACCGAAGTCGAGGCCCTCAAAAGGGCCGTTGCCGAGGCCGAGGAAAAGGCGGCCACAGAGCAGACTCTGCGTGAGAAACATGAGGCCAGAGTTATCAAAGCTGAGCGAGAGCTATAAGAGGCCGTAAGTAAATGCGAGACCTTGGAGCAGAGTTTAACGGAGAAAGAGTCCGAACTCACCAAGGCGCGTCAAGCCATGACCGATGCCCGGGGGAAACCCAAAGCGCCTTGCAGGGGATCCAAGAGGCGAGGAAGATCGCGGCGGGTAAGGCTTTTCCCATGTAAAGCAAGTATTTGAAGAGAAAACTATGTTTCCGATTGTGAATCCGGATTTCTCAGGTGTATTTGCCGAGCTACCTCACAGCATATCAGATGCCGCTCAATTCTACCGAGCCAAAGAAAGGAACACAGCCGATAAGCTCTTTTGGACGCAGCATTTGGCGCCGAATTATCCGGTGCCTTTTGCCAATCAACTGAAACAGCTGATCGAACTGCATAAGGCGGCGGAACTAGCCATGAAATATATGGTTATCCGGCTATGGCATGCCGAACCGATTCCAAGCAGCTACTTCGGGCTCGTGAGGCGGCTTGTAAGCGCTTGCCCTCGACTTGACGTCATCAAGCGGTCGGTCTGTATAGAAGGAGCGCGAATGGACTTCTCCCTCGCAAAGGTGCACTGGGGGAAGATGGATGCCGAAAAGCTAGTGACCGAGGGACCGCCAGAGGGGAAGGAGCACCGCAAGCCTGAATTACATTATAAGAGTGTCCTGAAAGGATCCTACCTTGCAGCGGAGATATGCACCAAGGACATTATATTTCCATGAATGCTAATCATGTTGTCCTTTGTAATGTTTGAACAAGGTCATTTATATGTCGCCTATTATATAAAAGTTTACCCTCCTGTGCGGCCATTTTATGTTAAAATTGAGAGTTGGCCAGTTGTCGGCTTCTGCCCCCACGTAAGAAGTACGGGGGTGTTCGGGATAAACCTGAGCACTCTTTATCCAAGTTTTGGGTCCTCCGAAGGAGGTGCTCAGCACAGCGAACCAAGCAATCGGACTATATGGCTTTATCACTCTCACTTAGCCATAGGAGCTTTAGTATGGTCGGCGCAGCCCCTTGTGTTTGGAAAACCGTACTAGGGGCTCTATAAGCGCCTGATCGGAGGAAAAGTCGATCCATCGCACACTACATTGGTTATGGCATTGTGCGGGAGAAATCCTTAAAGATTTTGTAACCGCTCGAACAGCTGACCAGCTCTCGCCGTATCATGACAGTCAGTTTTTGGCTTTCTCTACTGAGGTGCTCGTCCGGAAGAACCGAGACACAATCGCAGTAGTTCTCCCAGTGCTACCTTAGCCGGTATAGCGGAACGTAAGGTACCAAAACATGGGAGCCAGGCAAACCCAACTATTGACCCAAGACATGATTCGGAGCTGATGCATATAATGCTATAGGTTCGGGGTGCCGAACTTCCATGAAGGTGTTCGGGCTTTTATTGCCATGTTTATGGGAAAGACGAAGCCCCTAGCATATTTAAGGCATATCACTGTGTGCGGATGCCACTTGACAAAATGATTTCGATAAGAAATAATCAGCAGGTAAATGTCATATAAATCCACATGTTGTATTTGAATAATATGTCTATGCGTATGAGTACAAGTAATGTGAAAAACGGTTTGTGATAGCAGAACCTGCTCTGACCATGGGGAAGAGGTTGAGTGTGATCCGTAATATAGCCGGACGTTTACTACATGGAATGTCGAAGGATACCCTAACGCGTTCAAGCTGCCTCCGTGTAGTCCGTCCTGGTCGGTGCAAAGATGAACCTGCAAAGGAAATATAAGAAATGCTTACGTGCCGGAAGGCGGTTGATCTGCTGAGTTCGGCATGTCATGCCCTTCACCGGAGTGTTTAGTTGAGCTCTGAACGAGCCGGGGTATCCTTCCGCGAAATAGTTCGAAGCCCCTTGATGGTGTCCGGGAGACTGGACGCTGACTCGAGGTTCGGCTGCAAGGTGTTGCCCGTTGTTTCTGCTGCTAGGGCAGTGGTGTATTTGTTGGTGCCGAAGGAAGGTTCGGCCTTGCCATGAACCGTGATGACGCCGCGTGGACCGGGCGTCTGGAGCTTACGGTAGGCATAATGTGGCACCGCGTTGAATTGAGTGAACGCAGTTCGCCCAAGCAGTGCTTGATACTCACTGGTACGATGCCTCTAAAAAGTGGCTTTAGTGGGTTCGATCGCCGAACGATCGATGCCCATCTTGAACACTGTGTAAAGCAGATTTAAACTGCTACCTCCGTCCATAAGGACTCGAGTGAGGTGGAACCCGTCTACTATTGGGTCAAGGATTGGTGCGGTTGGATTGCCCTGATTGGTGTTTAACCGGACGATCCGTGGTGATTTGGGTGGTATTTACCACATTCATCGATTGAGTATGGGGGAGATTTCTTTTGCCCTCCTATGTTCGATGATCTGGGCTCTTCGTCACTATCGTCGCTTTGAGACCCCTATTTGTCTTTGGCGCCTGCCCTGCCGGCTTGTTTGAGGACCTAACATTCTCTGTTGGTATGGGTGGCTGGCGTTTCTGGGGTGCCATGAATTTGGCATTGGCGATAGAGTATGCGGTCCAGACTGGATGGACCCGTATTTTTGTTTTTGGGTGGCCCTTTCTGTTGACCGGACTTTGAGCCCCTGAACCCAGCATTAACTGTCGTATTTTCGGCGTTTTTACCATATTTGCGGCGCTTGTATTTGTTGCGTCGTGGTTTGCCGTTGCTATCCCTGGCTTCTGATATGCCAGGTTTGCTTGCTGTATTGGTACTACGAGCCAACCAGCTATCTTCGCCTGCACAAAAGCGGGTCATAAGTGTCGTGAGTGCTGCCATAGATTTTGGCTTCTCCTGGCCAAGGTGCTGGGCGAGCCACTCATCACGGATGTTATGCTTGAATGCCGCTAAGGCCTCTGCATCCGGACAGTCGACAATTTGGTTTTTCTTAGTTAGGAACCGTGTCCAAAATTTCCTGGACGATTCCCCTGGCTGCTGAGTTATATGGCTCAAGTCATCAGTATCCGGTGGTCGCACATAAGTGCCCTGGAAGTTGTCAAGGAATGCATCTTCCAAATCCTCCCAACTGCCGACGGAGTCTGCTGGCAAGCTATTCAGCGAATGTCGAGCTGGTCCTTTGAGTTTTAGTGGGAGGTACTTGATGGCATGCAGATCATCACCGCGAGCCATGTGGATGTGGAGGAGGAAATCCTCAATCCATACAGCGGGATCTGTTGTACCATCATACGATTCGGTATTTACGGGTTTAAAACCCTACGGGAATTCGTGATCCATAACTTCATCTGTGAAGCATAGGGGGTGTGCGGCGCCTCTGTGTTGGGCTATATCACGACGCAGTTCATATGAGTCTTGTCTGCTGTATTCGGCCCGGTGGGATTTACTTTTAGTATATCCGGCGTGACGGTCATCGTCCCGCGTTGGCGCGCGTCCCTGTGACCCGTATATCGACCTTGCATGTTTTGCCCTGCTTTCCAATACGTCTCGCAGGTCCCGCATGTTGCCCCAGGCCTTGGTATTTTTGTTTGAGTGGCGGCGGGGTGCAGGCTGAACTTCAGGCTGAAACGCCTCTTTGGCTCGGCCGTAAGGTGGCCGGTTAGCCGCATCGTACACTGGTGATGCAGGTTTCAATGCTTCCTCCTCGAGGTGAGGTAGCAACCTGCATTTTGGGTAACTCTTGGAGGGGTGCTTGAGTTCGTTTTCCTCGGCCGCAAGGACTTCGGTCCATCCGTCTGCTAGCAAATCCTGATCAGCTCGAAGCTGTTGTTGCTTTTTCTTCAAGCTATTTGCTGTGGCTATAAGCCGGCGCTTGAAGCGCTCCTGTTCAACGGGATCCTTAGGTACGATAAATTTTTCGACGCCGAGGCTCACCTCATCTACGGAGAGAGGCATGTAATTGTCCTCCTCCGATTCTCCATCTGCTGCCTGCTCTGGAGGGCTAGCTTGTTCACCCTCCCGCTCTAAATCGTGCTAGAGGGGATTGTTGTCGTCTTCGGCACTATCCGGAGTGTTATTGCCTCTTGTGCCGGTATCATTACTTTTGCTGTGGCGGGACTTAGAGCGGCGCAGCTGACGTCAGCGCTTGGGTTGCTTCTTGGAGGGGTCATCCTCTGCCGTCTCATCGCCATTGCCTTCTTTGGGGGTGTCCACCATGTATATGTCATATGATGAGGTGGCGGTCCAGCGCCCTGTGGGCGGTGGTTCCTGTTCGTCTCCTGCATCGTCGTCCATACCGTCGATATCTTCGGAGTCGTAGTCGAGCATGTCGGTTAAATCATCGACAGTGGCTACTAAGTGGGTGGTGGGTGGGGAGCGAATTTCTTTGTCGTCCGCATCCCATTCTAGCCGGACATAGTTCGGCCAAGGTTCTCCTGGCAAGGAGAGAGACCTTAATGAGTTTAGCACATCACCGAAAGGCGAGTGCTGGAAGATATCCGCGGAGGTGAACTCCATGATCGGCGCCCAATCAGATTCGATAGGCATGGACGCAGGCGGCTCGGAGTCCATGGCCGGAGACGAATCCAGTGGTTCGGCAGCACGGCTCTCGTAAGGGGTGAAGTCAGTATTCGGCTCTATCGCCACTGAGAGTGCGGCCTCCATGGCGGGGTCTATCCACCCGTCCTCGGATGGTGCACTTTGCTCCGGATTGAGGGCCAGAGTAGTTGCAGATGCGATCTCCCGAACACTGTTCGACGGCAGAGTTACGTCATGCTCGTCGAGATCGTGTGGCGCACCTAACGTGGGCTCGAATCCGTCGAAGATGAAGTCTCCGCGGATGTCGGCAGTGTAGTTTAAGTTTCCGAACCTGACCTGATGGCCAGGGGCGTAGCTCTCGATCTGCTCCAGATGGCCAAGCGAGTTGGCCCGCAGTGTGAAGCCGCCGAATATGAAGATCTGTCCGGGGAGGAAAACCTCAGCCTGGACCGCATCGTTACCGATGATCAAAGGAGCCATCAAGCCTTATAGTGACGACATAGTGGAACTCCCAATGAAAGCAACAATGTGGGTATCAAAACCGGCGGATCTCGGGTAGGGGGTCCTGAACTGTGCGTCTAAGGCGGATGGTAACAGGAGGCAGCGGACACAATGTTTACCCAGGTTCGGGCCCTCTTGATGGAGGTAATACCCTACATTCTGCTTGATTGATATTGATGATATGAGTATTACAAGAGTTGATCTACCACGAGATCGCAGAGGCTAAACCCTAGAAGCTAGCCTATGGTATGATTGTTGTTGTCCTATATACTAAACCCTCTGGTTCATATAGACACCGGAGGGGGCTAGGGTTACACAGAGTCGGTTACAAGGGAGGAGATCTACATATCCATATCGCCAAGCTTGCCTTCCATGCCAAGGAAAGCCTCATCCGGACACGAGACGAAGTCTTCAATCTTGTATCTTCATAGTCCAACAGTCCGGCCAAAGGATATAGTCCGGCTGTCCAGAGACCCCCCCAATCCAGGACTCCCTCAATCTTCGTAGAATATGTAGGAACCAATATGAGCATCCAGGTTCCGCTATTGGTTATTGACTGGAGATGATTCTCGGTCATGTCTACATAGTTCTCGAACTCGTAGGGTCCGGACGTTTAACGTTCGGTGACGATCGGTATTATGAGTTTATGTGTTTTGATGTACCGAAGGTAGTTTGGAGTCCCGGATGATATCGGGGACATGACGAGGAGTCTCGAAATGGTCGAGACGTAAAGATCGATATATTGGACGACTATATTCGGACATCGGAAAGGTTCCTAGTGATTCGGGTATTTTTCGGAGTACCAGAGAGTTACGGGAATTCGCCGGGGAGTATACGGGCCTTATTGGGATTTAGGGGAAAGAGAGAGAGGAGGCTGTGCGCCCCCCAAGGCCTAGTCCGAATTTGACTAGGGGGAGGGGCGCCGCCCCCTCCTCCTTCTCTTCTCTTTTCCCTTTCCTTCTCTCCTACTCCTACTACATGGAAGGGGGAATCCTACTCTCGGTGGGAGTAGGACTCCCCAGGGCGCACCATAGGTGGGCCGGCCCTCCCCCCTCCTCCACTCCTTTATATACGTGGCCAAGGGCACCCCATAGATACACACGTTGATGATTGATCCCTTAGCCGTGTGCGGTGCCCCCTCCACCATAATCCACCTCGATCATATCCTAGCGGTGCTTAGGCGAAGCCCTGCGTCGGTAGTGATACATCTCCGTCGTATCTACTTTTCCAAACACTTTTGCCCTTGTTTTGGACTCTAACTTGTATGATTTGAATGGAACTAACCCGGACTGGCGCTGTTTTCAGCAGAATTGCCATGGTGTTGTTTTATGTGCAGAAAACAAATATTCTTGGAATGACCTGAAACTCCATGGAACATCTTAGAAAAAACAATAAAAATCATCGCCAAAGATGAAGACCAGGGGGCCCACACCCTTCTCACGAGGGTGGGGGCGCCCCCCCCCCCCTAGGGCGCGCCCCCTACCTCGTGGGCCCCCTGGAAACCTTCCGACGCCAACTCCAACTCTATATATTTGCTTTCGGAGAGAAAAAACCAGGGGAAAGAAATTATCACGTTTTACGATACGGAGCCGCCGCCAAGCCCTAAAACCTCTTGGGAGGGCTGATCTGGAGTCCGTTCGGGGCTCCGAAGAGGGGGATTCGTCGCCGTCGTCATCATCAACCATCCTCCATCACCAATTTCATGATGCTCACCACCGTGCGTGAGTAATTGCATCATAGGCTTGCTGGACGGTGATGGATTGGATGAGATTTATCATGTAATCGAGTTAGTTTTGTTAGGGTTTGATCCGTAGTATCCATTATTGTAAGTGCATCTAGTGCCACCCCTAGTTGGTTTTGGAGTATTGACGAAAAACCTAGTTGAGGGACTAATGTGTTTGTGAGAATTGCAGGAAAACACAGTTAGGGCTTTTCTCCTCGCTAGGAATTTTCTCCCAAAGGCTTCGAGGTGGATTGCTCTCAATCGACAAAAGTCGTGCACTAAAATCTGAGCAGCCCACCGTTTATGGTTGTGGGGGTGGGCTATTTATAGCCACTTGGCAACCCGACCTGATTTGTCTGAAATGACCCTGGGTCACTAAGGAACTGACACGTGTCTCAACGGTCAGATTTCGAACTCTCATGGCAACTTTACTTGGGCTACAAGCAAAGCTGACTTGTCCGGCTCTGGACAAGATTCGCTCTCATTGTCTTCACTCGAAGACATAGGTTTTTGATTTAGGCATCACTTCAGTCATTCTGACTGGTTCTCCTGGACCCCACTTAACAGTACGGTGGTTCCTATGACTCAACACAAAAGAAAAAGAACTACGAAAGATCTAAGTCTTCGAGCTCCATAAGCTTCATAACGTGTCTTCTTTTGTCATAGTCTTCAATGTGAATATCTTCATATACCACCTTTGTCTTCAATGTCTTCATACATTTTTAGGGGTCATCTTTGGTAGTAAAACCGAATCAATGAGGGACTTCTACCTGTGTTTTCCTGTAATTCTCACAAACACATTAGTCCCTCAACTAGGTTTGTCGTCAATACTCCAAAACCAACTAGGGGTGGCACTAGATGCACTTACAATCTCCCCCTTTTTGGTGATTGATGACAAACTAGTTGAAGTTTTCAACGGGGAATATAATGTGTGAAGTTTGTAAAGGATAGGGAATTGTCTTCATAAGTTGCAAGGGCTCCCCCTGAAGATGTGCATATAAGTTAATTTGCTTTTGGAATGCAAATGCACATGGCAGGTTGTACTTATGGAGATCCACTTCAGCTTATGATGACAATCCACTATGCATGTGAAAGTATATGAAGATAATGACATGCATAATGGAAAATGGACGTCTGCAGAATGAGATAAGTGCGGAATTTATCTTCGCAAACAGAGTGGCAAACAAGTAGCAGACGACCATCGAGTTTTAGTGTTTACAACTCAAAGAACCAAATGAAGCAAAAACAAAAACACGAAGCAAAATATAACAAAACATAAGGCACCTGCCCATATTGACCCGCTTGAAGACTATAAACATCATATGCTTCTCCCCCTTTTGTCAGTAATGACCAAAAAGGTTTGAAGACATAGAGTTTTCTACGCGTTCCCAGGCGCAGCAAGGTCGGTGGAGTTGTGTGGCGGTGCAGAGCTTGGAGGTGCTGAAGCAGGTGGCGGTGATGTAGCATCGTCGTCTTCATCAATGATTCTGGCAGTGACTGCGGCAGCAGATGAAGAAAACTCAGAGTCTTCAAGTGATGGTGTGTTGCGTATCACAGCCCTTCTAGGAGGTGTGGTGTCAAACTTGAAGCGCTCTGTGAAGCCATCCTCTTCAAGTTCAGCTTCAGTGCATATCATTGAGAGCCCTTTCCATGTACGACGGCACGTTTCATGTGTAACGAAAGCATTCTTGGTGGCTAGGTTTCAGAGACGATTGACATCCACCAAGAGGCTCTTCATCTGACGCTTTAGCCAGTCGTGATGCCTATCTTGCTTTTGGTGAAGGGCCACAAGAAGCTCTCGGTCATTGAGGACACGAGCACGCTTCTTGGGTCTTGGAGCATTTGTGTTGTCTATGGCTTCAGTAGATGCTGGTGCACGTGTAGTGCCAGCCAACGGATATACCCTGGATATGGCTTCAACACCTTCAACATTCTGCGTGAAGCTCTAGTGTTCTGCATTCTGAAGACTTATCGATTGCTTGGCAGGCTCAGGATATATTGCTTCAGCAGAGGTATCCACATCTGGCAAGAAGATCCGATGGTTTCGGGCAGAGGGCTGATACGAGATCGCAGAGTGCAGTTTGATCAGCCTCATCACCCAAGGAGCATAGAACTTCAAACCAAATAATTCTGAGCCTGACGCTGCAAGTTGGCGTATGAAGAGATCCTGTGCGTTGAAGCATTTGCCATGCAGGATATAGAATATGAGAGTCTTCATTGCACCCTCAATCTTGGCATGTGGAGAGTGTCCCTTAATGGGCCAGAGAGTCCGCCGGATGATGTGATATATGGTCCTGGGCAGGTACTCAAGGTCTTCAACGAAGAACTCAGTTGGATAGGGTGCATCCTGAGGCAAAGGCTTCATCATTGAGAGCATCTGACTCATATTTGGTTCAGGCCTCTGGAATATGCTCTCAATAGCTTCAGAATGTAGTTGACAGCCTTCCTCGAAGAATTCGCCAGGAGTGGGCAGGCCGGTGAGCTCAATGATATCAAATGCATTGGCTTCATGATGGACATTGCCGGTCATCCACTCCAGGACCCAAGTCTTTGGATCTCTGTTGTATCCTTTTATATGGAGGGTGGCATAGAACTGAAGCAGAAGCTCTTCATTCCAGTGCTCTTCATCAGTCACAAACGGCAGCAGACCCACTTGCCTTAAGCAATCCAGTGATTCCTCTAAGCAGGGCAGACCAGCAATGGTTCAACCTCAAGGCGCTTGTGCGGGAAGATGCGACCTTGGTTGTATAGGATGCATGAATAATAGCTGCGCTAAGAATAGCTCCAGAACCTATCTGATACAATCCTTTCCCTTGAATAGGGGTTCTTGGAGCTATTGAAAAATGTATTGTCTGCCTTGAAGCTATTTATGTCAAAGGAGCCAGGTGCTGATGCAGGACCTGGGAACCTTGGAAGCCTTGGGACTGGCTTTTGTACATGAGGCATGTGCTCAATATGATAATCAAACTGTGGACCTGCAGCAGACTCAGGAACAGAAGTGTCTGGCTCAGTAGCTTCGCTGTCCGCTGAAGCATTTGGTGGGGCGGGCTCCACATTGGCTTCAGTGTTTGTGGTGGCAGCCTCAACATTTTCTTCCTCCGCTTGTGTAGTTGGAGGGACAACCTCAGGCACGTTCTCCTAGAGAACTGCATCTTGATGGAGCGGGGGAGTGGGTTCTGGTCCTTATTACACTACAGCTGTTTGTCATTGTGCTTTCACTCTATTGAATACTTGACCATGGCTGGCCTAGTGTAATCTAACTTCCGCTGCATAGTAATAGGCATAATCTTCGCTGGTTGTCTTCATAACTCCCACGTTTTGAAGACTTTCATAAAAATCGCCTATTCACCCCCCCTCTAGTCGATATAACGCACTTTCAATTATGTTCTGAGATTGATGTTGCTATGACTTTGCTATGCTTAATGCTTGTCACTAGGGCCCGAGTGCCATGATTTCAGATCTGAACCTATTATGTTTTCATGAATATATGTGAGTTCTTGATCCGATCTTGCAAGTCTATAGTCACCTACTATGTGTTATGATCTGGCAACCCCGAAGTGACAATAAGTGGGACCACTCCCGGTGATGACCATAGTTTGAGGAGTTCATGTATTCACTATGTGCTAATGCTTTGTCCCGGTTCTCTATTAAAAGGAGGCCTTAATATCCCGTAGTTTCCAACAGGACCCTGCTGCCACGGGAGGGTAGGACAAAAGATGTCATGCAAGTTCTTTTCCATAAGCACGTATGACTATATACGGAATACATGCCTACATTACATTGATGAATTGGAGCTAGTTCTGTGTCACCCTATGTTATGACTGTTACATGATGAACCGCATCCGGCATAATTATCCATCACTGATCCGGTGCCTACGAGTTTTCCATATACTGGTTCTCGCTTATTTACTTTTCCGCTGCTACTGTTACAATCACTACAAAATACCAAAAACATTACTATTGTTGTATTTACTTTTGTTGCCGCTACCACTACTATCATATTACTTTGCTACTAAACACTTTGCTGCAGATACTAAGTTTCCAGGTGTGGTTGAATTGACAACTCAGCTGCTAATACTTGAGAATATTCTTTGGCTCCCCTTGTGTCGAATCAATAAATTTGGGTTGAATACTCTACCCTCGAAAGCTGTTGCGATCACCTATACTTGTGGGTTATCAAGACTAATTTCTGGCGCCGTTGCCGGGGAGCATAGCTCTATTCTTTGAGTCACTTGGGATTTATATCTGCTGGACACTATGAAGAACTTGAGAGATCCAAAAACCAAGATCTATCCCTCAACTACGAGGGGGGGTAAGGAACTTCCATCTAGCTCTGCACTTGATTCACCTTCTGTTATGAGTAAGTTTGCGACACCTACATCTGCTTCTGCTATTCGTTCTGATATGTCGCATGTTATTGATGATGCCACTTCTGCTACGCATGATACTTATGATGAAACTACTTCTATACCTGATACTACTGTGCCCCTTAGTGAATTTCTTGATAAACAAATTGCTAGGGCTAGAGAAAAAGAAATTATTGAATCTGAATACGATGATGATAGTGATGATGAAAATATGCCTGTTATTCCTGAGGGTTATCTTTTTGATATGGAATCTTCTGCTGCTATTTCTGCTTGCAAAGATAGATATGAGCTTAAGAGGTTATTAATTAAATGGAGCAAAGAATCACTTAGAGATAAAATGAGACCTAGCCCTGCTTTTGCTACTTCACCTATATGTGTTCCTGATAAGGATTATGAATTCTCTGTTGATCCTGATATAATTACTTTGGTTGAATCTGATCCGTTTTATGGCTATGAATCTAAAACTGTTGTGGCACATCTTACTAAGTTAAATGATATAGCTGCCCTGTTTACTAATGATGAGAGATTGCGTTACTTCTATATACTCAAAATATTTTCGTTCTCATTAAAGGGTGATGCTAAGATATGGTTTAATTCTCTTGATCCTGGTTGTGTGTGTAGTCCCCAGGATATGATTTATTACTTCTCTGCTAAATATTTCCCTGCTCATAAGAAACAAGCTGATTTGAGGGAAATATACAACTTTGTGCAAATTAAAGAAGAGAGTCTCCCACAAGCTTGGGGGAGGCTCCTCAAGTTACTTAATGCTTTGCCTGATCATACTCTTAAGAAACCCGAAATACTTGATATCTTTTATAATGGACTAACCGATGCTTCCAGAGATTACCTGGATAGTTGTGCTGGTTCTCTTTTCAGGGAAAGAACACCGGATGAAGCTGAAATTCTATTGAATAATATGTTGAGAAATGAAAATAATTGGGCACCTCTTGAGCCAGCTCCTGCTCCAATTACTGAACCTATTCCTAAACCAACTCCGAAGAAGAGAGGTGTTCTATTTCTCAGTCCTGAAGATATGCAAGAGGCAAAGAAATCTATGAAATAAAAAGGTATTAAAGGTGAAGACGTTAAGAATTTACCTCCTATTGAAGAAATACATGGTCTTAATTCACCGCCTATTGAAGAAACATATGATCTTAATTATTTATTTACTGAAGAACCTCCTGATCCCAATATCCCGACACATGTAGTAAAGGTAAATTCTCTCTATAGATATGATAGAGCTAAAGTCCCTCCTAATAAAATTGCTAGTCGGTGCTTGGATGAGTTTGATAACTTTATGTTTAAGCAAGATGACTTCAATGCTTATTTTGGTAGACAATTAAAAGAAAATGCTTATATGATTAGACGCTTGGGTGATTATATGGCTGATATTAAAGGTGAACTTAAACTTGTTAGCAAACATGCTTCTATGGTTACCACTCAAGTAGAACAAGTACTTAAGGCTCAAAAAGAAGTGCTTAATGAAATGAATAGTAAGAAAAATGATTATGCTGTTAAAGTGGCTACTAGAACTGGTAGAATGACTCAGGAATCTTCGTATCCTGAAGGCCACCCTAAGAGAATTGAGCAAGATTCTCAAAGAAATAATATTGATGTTCCTAGTTCTTCTAAAAAGAAGAAGAAGAAAAATGATAGAACTGTGCAAACTTCTAGTGAACCTATTGCTGAACCACCTGATAATCCAAATGATATATCTATGTCTGATGCTGAAACACAATCTGGTAATGAACATGAACCTAGTAAAAATATTAATGATGATGTTCATGATGAGGCTCAACCTAGTAATGATAATGATGTAGAAATCGAACCTGCTATTGATCTTGATAACCCACAATCAAAGAATCAATGTTTTGATAAAAGAGACTTTGTTGCTAGGAAACATGGTAAAGAAAGGGAACCTTGGGTTCAGAAACCCATGCCTTTTCCTCCGAAACCATCCAAGAAAAAGGATGATGAGCATTTTGAGCGCTTTGCTGAAATGATTAGGCCTATCTTTTTGCGTATGAGATTAACTGATGTGCTCAAAACAAATCCTTATGCTAAATATATGAAGGATATCATTACTAATAAAAGAAAGATACCGGAAGCCGAAATTTCCACCATGCTTGCTAATTATACTTTTAAGGGTGGAATACCAAAGAAACTTGGAGACCCCGGAGTACCTACTATACCTTGCTCCATTAAAAAGAATTATATTAAAACTGCTTTATGTGATCTTGGAGCCGGTGTTAGTGTTATGCCTCTCTCTTAATATCGTAGACTTGACTTGAATAAGTTGACACCTACCGAAATATGTTTGCAAATGGCTGATAAATCAACTACTATACCTATCAGTATTTGTGAGGATGTGCCCGTTGTGGTTGCAAACGTTACTATTTTAATGGACTTTGTTATACTTGATATTCCCGAGGATGATAGTATGTCTATTATTCTTGGAAGACCTTTTCTTAATACTGCAGGGGCTGTTATTGATTGCAACAAAGGCAATGTCACTTTTCATGTTAATGGTAATGAGCATACGGTACACTTTCCGAGGAAACAACCTCAAGTTCATAGTATCAACTCTATTGGGAAAATTCCATCGATTATATTTGGAGGTTTTGAATTTCCTCTCCCTACTGTCAAGAAGAAATATGATATTCTTATTATTGGGGATGTGCATATCCCCGTTGAGGTAACTTAGTGTTATTCGAAATTTCTCCGGTTTCATGATTATCAGAATGAGTTTGTTAACAATACTTGATCAACCTTGTTAGTGGATTATTTTTGATGAGCATGAGATGGATGAAACTAGAAGCACAAACTTCTGTACCCCATTTTTACTGTCTGTTATTTGTATTAAATAAAGTAAAAATAGTATTTTCTGTCTGTTTCCTGACTTATCTGTGCAATATAAAAATATCCCGAAAGTAAAAGTCCTCAGAATGCCATGCCAATTTAATATGATTTTTTCGGGAATATTTGAGGATTTACTGTGCAAAAATTACCGCGGGAGGAGCTGCCACCTGGCCACGAGGGTGGTGGGCGCGCCCCCCCTATAGGGCGCGCCCCCTGCCTCGTGGGCCCATGGTGGCCCTCCACCACTTATCCCAGCACCCATCTTCTTCCTCTATCTCACACAAACCCGAAAAACCAACTCAAGCACGAGTTCCAGCCACTTTTGCTGCGATTTTCGATCTCCTTATTCAAAGCACCTCTCGCAAAACTGCTTGGGGAGATTGTTCCTTGGTATGTGACTCCTCCATTGGTCCAATTAGTTTTTGTTCTAGTGCTTTATTCTTTGCAAATTTGTGCTGCATAGGTGACCATGTTTTTGAGCTTGCATGTCAAATTTATATGGTTCTAAGTAGTTCTAATGCTTGATATAGGCTCTAGGCACTTGAAGGAGTAGTTGCTATCGGTTTTATTGAAGTTGGTTTACTTTTATTTTTGAAGTTACTAAAAATTTCAGAATTTTTCAGAGAAAAACAATATGTTTAGGAAGATGTTCCAAGGTGGTTCCTCTAAGAAGCAAGGACCCAGGATTGCTATGCGCGATGCTGACGAGGATCCACCAAGAGACGCTCCAGTACGGCCTTGCGAATGGCCGTCGGAAAATTTTATGGACCGTGCGGGAATTAAAGAAGAATTCAAAGCATATTTGTGCAATGCCGGTCTTGAGGATTTTGAGGCTAACAAATGCCCCCAGTATCATGATCTCACAAGTTCATTTGTGAGGAGCTTTGAGTATTCATCTTCGCGTAATTCTCCTTCAGTCATGTTTGATCTCTATGATAAATCATATACCATGGACTTAGAGGATTTCACTTCTGCTTGCGAACTTCCATCATGGGGCAGTATTAGGGATCCCCCTAAATCTGAATTTAGAAACTTTCTTGCTAGTATAACTGTGGGGGAATCCAGAGATATAACGCAGGCTACCATAGGGAGCATTCACTTTCCTGCTATACATTATTTTGCTCTCTTCATCGGTAGATGCATAAATGCTAAGGATGAAGCATGTCACATGTGTGTCCCTGATCTCAGCATTCTTAGGAGTGCTATGTTAGGAGACCAATCTTATCATATGGGAGCCATTGTAGCTCATAGGTTGCATCATAATAGACATAATGAAGATTTCTTTGGAGGAATTTATGCAACCCGCTTAGCTCATTTTCTTGAAATAGACATTCGTGAGGGTGATATGGAGTTGCCACCTACATATTTAGACTATAACTCTATGGCTTCGCACCAGTTTGTCGAGAGGCCTGAATCACCTCTCTTATATCGCTTAATTTTTGATAAACGACATGTTTTCCGTATTACTCTCCCTGCTCCTGCCTTCTTTGATTCACAGACAAAAGGAAGATATGTTATTACCAGAGAGGAGGCAGAAGAGTAGGAGAGGAGAGCGGAGGCAGCTCGACTCCACGCTGCAGCACAGCAGGCGATAAACGCTGCACATCAGTATGATCCCAACTATTCATCCTCATCACATTACGACCCCAACAACTATTATTATGGATATTCGCCAGGCCAGCCGTGGCCATAGACCAACTTAGGCCAAAATCCTAAGCTTGGGGGAGTACGTATTTCTCACCGACATTACATTTATGTTCACACACACTCATTGCTAGATGTCGGTGCTCATACTTTTTCACTGTAATATCCATGCTAGTTTATTTTCTTTTTCCTGCTTTCTTCTTATGTGTTTGTTAAACCTTAAGAAAAACTAAAAAAATAGTAGTAGTTTATTTTTCTTCTTTAGTAGTAATAATTAAAAAGGAAAACCCAAAAATATTTCCCGTTCTTCTTTTGCTTGTTGGGAGCTTTCCCGTGTAAATAGATTTATTTCTTTTCTTTTCTTTGGGGGTCAGTAGGAGAAGACCATAATTAAATTGTTGAAGTGGCTCTTATATGCATTATTGTTGATTTAACCAAGAGCCCATATTGCCTTGTCTTCTCCTGTTTATTGAATTCTCGCAGATTCCAGCTTAGTCCAATGCACGTACACTCTTATTATTATTCACACCTTTCGGTCGTGCAAGTGAAAGGCAATTATGATGATATATGATGGACCGACTGAGATGAGAAAAGCTGGTATGAACTCGATCTCTTTTGTTTTTGTAAATATGATGAGTCCATCGTTCTTGATTCAGCTTATTATGAATAAACATGTTTGCAATGACAATTAGAGATCATAGTTGCTTGTGCCATGCTTGATTAGCTATGAGTTATAATGGTTTACCTTGCGTGCCAACATGCTATTGAGATGGTTATGATGTGGTATGATGGGGTGGTATCCTCTTTTGAATGATTTAAGTGACTTGACTTGGCACATGTTCACGCATGTAGTTGAAACAAAATCAACATAGCCTTCACGATATTTATGTTCATGGTGGATTATATCCTACTCATGCTTGCATCCAATGTTTATTAATTTTAATGCATGTACATGACTGTTGTCGCTCTCTAGTTGGTCGCTTCCCAGTCTTTTGCTAGCCTTCACCTGTACTAAGCGGGAATACTGCTTGTGCATCCAATCCCTTAAACCCCAAAGTTATTCCAGATGAGTCCACCATACCTTCCTATATGCGGTATCTACCTGCCGTTCCAAGTAAATTTGTATGTGCCAAACTCTAAACCTTCAAATAAACATTCTGTTTTGTATGCTCGAATAGCTCATGTATCAACAAAGGTTGTCCTTATCTTTCGTGTTAGGCAGGTTATTCTCAAGAGGAGTGGACTCCGCTCCTCACTCACGAGAAAATGGCTGGTCACCGGGATGCCCAGTCCCATGCTTTATGCAAACTAAATCAAAATTAATTGCAAACAAAACTCCCCCTGGGACCTAATGTATGTTGGAGGCACTCATTGTTTCGAGCAAGCCATGGATTGATGCTTGTTGGTGGAGGGGGAGTATAAACTTTACCATTCTGTTTGGGAACCACCTATAATGTGTTTAGCATGGAAGATATCGCCATCTCATAGTTGTTACGTTGACAATGAAAGTATACCGCTCAAAATACAATTTATCTCTATTGCAAAACCGAGCTCTGGCACCTCTACAAATCCCCGCTTCCCTCTGTGAAGGGCCTATCCATTTACTTTTATGTTGAGTCATCACCCTCTTATTAAAAAGCACTAGCTGGAGAGCACAGCCGTCATTTGCATTCTCATCACTGTTAATTTATATTGGGTATGATTATGATTGGATCTCTTTTACCATGAATTACAATGTCTAGTCAGTCCTTGATCTTTAAAGGTGCTCTGCATTTATGTTTTGCGGTCTCAGAAAGGGCTAGCGAGATACCATCTTGTTATACATATTATGATTGTTTTGAGAAAGTGTTGTCATCCGAGATTTATTATTATGACTTGCTAGTTGATTATGCCATTGATATGAGTAATTGTGAGACCTGAGAATTATTGCAAATGTGGTTAGTTATGATCTATGATGAAAACTTGAATGCTGGCTTGACATAATTACAACAGCAAGAGCAAACAGAGTTTGTAAAAGTTTTTCTTTCTTTCTTTCAGTTTGTCAACTGAATTGCTTGAGGACAAGCAAGGGTTTAAGCTTGGGGGAGTTGATACGTCTCCGTCGTATTTACTTTTCCAAACACTTTTGCCCTTGTTTTGGATTCTAACTTGTATGATTTGAATGGAACTAACCCGGACTGACACTGTTTTCAGCAGAATTGCCATGGTGTTGTTTTATGTGCAGAAAACAAATATTATCCGAATGACCTGAAACTCCACGGAACATCTTAGAAAAAACAATAAAAAATCCTCGCCAAAGATGAAGGCCAGGGGGCCCACACCCTTCTCACGAGGGTGGGGGGCGCCCCCCTAGGGCGCGCCCCCTACCTCGTGGGCCCCCTGGAAACCCTCCGACGCCAACTCCAACTCTATATATTTGCTTTAGGAGAGAGAAAAAACCAGGGGAAAGAAATCATCACGTTTTACGATACGAAGCCGCCGCCAAGCCCTAAAACCTCTCGGGAGGGCTGATCTGGAGTCCGTTCGGGGCTCCGGAGAGGGGGATTCGTCGTCGTCGTCATCATCAACCATCCTCCATCACCAATTTCATGATGCTCACTGCCGTGCGTGAGTAATTACATTGTAGGCTTGCTGGACGGTGATGGGTTGGATGAGATTTATCATGTAATCGAGTTAGTTTTGTTAGGGTTTGATCCCTAGTATCCATTATGTTCCGAGATTGATGTTGCTATGACTTTGCTATGCTTAATGCTTGTCACTAGGGCCCGAGTGCCATGATTTTAGATCTAAACCTATTATGTTTTCATGAATATATGTGAGTTCTTGATCCGATCTTGCAAGTCTATAGTCACCTACTATGTGTTATGATCCGGCAACCCCGAAGTGACAATAATCGGGACCACTCCCGGTGATGATCATAGTTTGAGGAGTTCATGTATTCACTATGTGCTAATGCTTTGTTCCGGTTCTCTATTAAAAGGAGGCCTTAATATCCCTTAGTTTCCAATAGGACCCGCTGCCACGGGAGGGTAGGACAAAAGATGCCATGCAAGTTCTTTTCCATAAGCACGTACGACTATATACAGAATACATGCCTACATTACATTGATGAATTGGAGCTAGTTCTGTGTCACCCTATGTTATGACTGTTACATGATGAACCGCATCCGACATAATTATCCATCACTGATTCGGTGCCTACGAGTTTTCCATATATTGGTTCTCACTTATTTACTTTTCCGCTACTACTGTTACAATCACTACAAAATACCAAAAACATTACTATTGCTGTCTTTACTTTTGTTGCCGCTACCACTACTATCATATTACTTTGCTACTAAACACTTTGCTGCAGATACTAAGTTTCCAGGTGTGGTTGAATTGACAACTCAGCTGCTAATACTTGAGAATATTCTTTGGCTCCCCTTGTGTCGAATCAATAAATTTGGGTTGAATACTCTACCCTCGAAAGCTGTTGTGATCCCATGTACTTGTGGGTTATCAGGTAGCAACATCATCACCGTCATCACGCCGTCGTGCTGACGGAACTCTCCCGTGAAACTCTGCTGGATCGGAGTTCGTGGGACGTCATCGAGCTGAACGTGTGCTGAACTCGGAGGTGCCATGTGTTTGGTACTTGGATCGGTCGGATCGTGAAGACGTTCGACTACATCAACCGCATTCTCATAACGATTCCGCTTACGGTCTACGAGGGTATGTGGACGATATTCTTCCCTCTCGTTGCTATGCATCACCATGATCTTGTGTGTGCGTAAGAAATTTTTAAAATTACTACATTCCCCAACAAAAATGCTTAGTGATATGCTCCAAAAGCCCTCAACCACTTTCTCATATCCACATATGTCCCAAACCAAAAGTCAAACTCGGCCCCACTAAAATTTTCTATCCGGCGCCACCGAGTTCACTTGACATAGCCACTACTAGAAACCCTAGCCGTTTCGGTCCCACCGATAGGGATCTCGGTCTCACCAAGATGGGATTGCAAACTCTTTGTTTCCCTTCGTAACGTTTCGGTCCAACCGAGATGAGCGATCGGTCTCACCGAGTTCGCAATGAAAACTCTCTATTTCCCTTTCGTAATGTTTCGGTCTCACCAAAATGAGCGATTCGGTCCCATCGAGTTTGCTTGACCAACTCTCTGTTTGCCTATTATAGAAATCGGTCCTTCCGAGTTTATGTGATCGGTCTCGCCGAGATTACGTTATGCCCTAACCGTAATGAAATCGGTCTCACTAAGTTGACATGTCGGTCCCATCGAAAATCCTAACATTCACATTTTTAACTAAATCGGTCTGACCAAGTTTCATGATTCGGTTCCACCGAGTTTGGTAAATTGTGTGTAACGGTTAGATTTTGTGTGGAGGCTATTTATACCCCTCCACCCACTCTTCATTCATAGAGAGAGCCATCAGAACGCGCATACACTTCTACCATTCATTTTTCGAGAGAGAACCACCTACTCATGTGTTGAGACCAAGATATTCCAATCCAACCATAAGAATCTTGATCTCTAGCCTTCCCCAAGTTGCTTTCCACTCAAATCATCTTTCCACCAAATCCAAATCCTTGAGAGAGAGTTGATTGTTGGGGAGACTATCATTTGAAGCACATGAGCGAGGAGTTCATCATCAACACACCATCTATTACCTTTTGGAGAGTGGTGTCTCCTAGATTGGTTAGGTGTCACTTGGGAGCCTCCAACAAGATTGTGGAGTTAAACCAAGGAGTTTGTAAGGGAAAGGAGATCGCCTACTTCGTGAAGATCTACCCAAGTGAGGCAAGTCCTTCGTGGGCGATGGCCATGGTGGGATAGACAAGGTTGCTTCTTCGTGGACCCTTCGTGGGTGGAGCCCTCCGTGGACTCGCGCAACCGTTACCCTTTGTGGGTTGAAGTCTCCATCAACGTGGATGTATGATAGCACCACCTATCGGAACCACGCCAAAAATCTCCGTGTATACATTGCGTTTGCTCCCTCCAAACTCCTCCCTTTACCTTCATATGCAAATGTTTTACATTCCGCTGCTATACTCTTAGACTTGCATGTGTAGGTTGATTGCTTGACTTGTGCTAAGTTGCTAGAATCTACCAAGACTTAAAATTGGGAAAGGCTAGATTTTTATTTGGTCAAGTAGTCTAATCACCCCCTCTAGACATACTTTCGATCCTACATTGAGTCGCCTCGAGGAGACGATCGGGGTGGGGGTCACCGACCCTTCTTTGTGGAGATGTGGGGTAACGATCCCTGTTGATCTTGTCAAACATATAAGTATGAGTTCTTCAAAATGGGAGCGTGGGAGTCTTTGAGTGGTGGTATCACCTGATTTCCCTAGGTTCGTTCTAAGAAAATTACTAGAACCCAGATCAAGGACCTAAATTTACTCAAATATTAACTTTTTCTTAGCACCTACTTCTGGGCCCACATTTCATAATACTATACTTTTTTCATTATGTACCTTTCTCTCGCAAATTGAATTAGCTTGGGCCCCGCTCTTTCTTAGAACTTGGTTCAAGTACTAGAATCGATTATAGTTTTTTTACTTAGCACCTCTCTCTCTTTGATGTTTGGCACCCACTTTAGTCGGTGCTGAAAGCATCGAGATGGACCTAAAGGGAGGCGGATGGATACAATTCCAAATCGATTATTAGAAAGTTAAGCAATGTGGAGTACAAAGGCGGGCCTAAACAATTGCTACGATGATAAAATCAATATAATATAACGAGTCCAAGGAGTAATGGTGAATGTGAGGCCAAGTGACCAGAGTAATCACAAGTACGGAGCTAGAGTTAGAGATAACCCAAAACACGGAGACGAGGATGTATTCTGGTTTTCACTTCCTTGGAGGGAATCTAGTAATCGTTGGAAGGGTAGGGTGTTACCACAAAGGCACACCAACACCATGAAGGCTCACTCTATTCTCCTTGTGTGAGGCATAACAACGAATGTGATTCTCAATCACTAGTGGTAGCAGACTCCGAAGCAACTCCAAGCCTTCATGAAATTTTTGGCGGCAAATCACAAGTTGATTCCTCGTCGAAGACTACTACCGCTTAGGAGTCTCCAACCTAGCAATCTCGACCTCCTTGATGAATTCGGCTGCCCGCAAGCGAGCAATCTCCTCTTTGAAAGACTTGTCCTTGGGCACGGAGAAACGAAGTTGGGTTTGCTTGACCAGCTTGGCGTCTTTCACCACATTGAGTGAGTGCTCAGCTAGCTTCGTTGGAACTCCCGACATGTCTAACGGATGTCACGCGAAGGTGCTTCAATTCTCACAGAGGAAGCTAGTGAGTGCATTTTCATATTTTTCTTACAGATCGACGACAATTTGCGCAATCTTGGTTGGGTCAGTCGGATGAACCTAGATCTTCTTGATATCTTTGGTCGGCTAGAAGGTAAACTAATCAGTTGCTAATGTGTACTCCTAAAGCAAATATGCCCTAGAGGCAATAATAAAGTTGTTATTATATATTTTCTTATTCATGATAAAGGTTTATTATTCATGCTAGAATTGCATTGATCAAAAACTTACATACATGTGTGAATACATAAACAAATACCGTGTCCCTAGTAAGCCTCTACTAGACTAGCTCGTTGATCAAAGATGGTTAAGGTTTCCTAACCATGGACATGTGTTGTCATTTGATAACGGGATCACATCATTAAGAGAATGATGTGATGGACAAGACCCACCCGTTAGCTTATCATAATGATCGTTCAGTTTTATTGCTATTGCTTTCTTCATGTCAAATACATATTCCTTCGACTATGAGATTATGCAACTCCCGGATACCAAAGGAATGCCTTATGTGCTATCAAACGTCACAACGTAACTTGGTGATTATAAACATGCTCTACACATGCTCGGTGACGATCTTCACAGGATCCTGTGGAGGCGCGCACAAACAACTGATCAAATCGGTCGCACGGTGTGGAGTCCCGGTTGGAGCAAGGCGACGACATGCCAACGAAGAATGGTGTGCGGATGGAACGACGGACAATGGGCGTCCCTTGGGGCGCCGCGTGCTGTGCCAAGCCGCATAGTCGAAGAAGAGGTTGGTGTAGTCGATGCCGATGTCGGGGTAGAGGTGTGTAGAAGGTCAACTTGGTGGTAGGTAACGTAAATCTATCTTAGATCACAAAACCAAGAAATGAAGCGTCGATCAAACGACTGACGTGAGAGAAAAACCCTGATCAATAGATCATGGAAAAGACTCTTTAGAGCAGCCGATCAACACGACAGCGGACGAATCCTAGCTACGGGTTGCGCAGCCCCGGGTGGAGATCATGGAGATCGACCTCCCTGGGGCAGCACCACACGGAAGGTATGGTGGAGCTAGATTAGGAACTTGCTGCTGATACCATATAAGACGATTAGAGAGGAGCGAATGGGGGTAATGTCTTGTTTTATTGTTGAGCTTCGAGGGCTAGTATATATAGAGTACAAACAAATATAACAAATTCTAACCTACCATAAAACCTATACTCTAGCACCACTTAGTTCAAACCCTGCAGTTTGGATGTTCAAACCATTGTACACACTTCAGAAACCTCGTCACAAGCAATTTTTGAGACCATCCCAAGAAGACGATTTTTACAAACTTTACGGGGCTAGCTGTCTCGGATGAGCATATTTTACAGAACTGGATATATTGTTGCTCCCGCAGGGGCGACTCGGGCGGCGTAATTCTAGCCCGCCGCCGGCCCTCTCCTCTCCCTCGTCGTCACCAGAGGTGGATGCCGGCCCGCCGGTCAGCCGCGGCAAGGATCTGGCCACCCCGTTCTTCCTCGGGGGGCTTTGGATCCGTGGCGGCGGCCTCGGCTGCTGGATCGACGCCGGGTCTGCGGTGACCGGTGCTCGTTGGTGCTGGCCGTTCTTCCTCGGCCGCGGGGGCGGCGAGGTGGCGGCAGGTGGCGGCTGTGGTGCGGGCGTCTCGGTGGCGCCCGATCCAGATCTGAAGCCCTCCGTCTACTTCAACCAGGGCTGCCTCCGATGGTCCTACTTTGGGCGGCCTTTGTCGCCGGACTTGTACCTGTTTGGCGGCTGGAGGTGGGAGGTGGCTCCGGAGAAATCCGAGGCCAGCAGTGCTGGCCACGACGGCGGCGACGCCCAAGGGCGCCGTACCCTTCTTGTGGGCGCCGTCCAGGTTGCCTCCTTCCCCTCTTCCTTCCACCCAGCTCGAATGCTGGGCGAAAGCCCAAATCCTTCCGGATCGAGCGACGGCGGCGCTTCGGGCGTCGTCACCCTCTTGGGGGTGTCGTTCGTGGTGAGCTTGGGGTGGATGTGATGCTTTGGTTGCTTGGCGGCGGTTGGTGGCGTGGTCGGAGTTCGTCTGGTGGCGATGCATTGGCACTCTGCCGCCTATGTGCTCAGCCTCGGAGTCCTTCTTCCACGGTGCTTAGTCTTCAGCAGTCCTGCCGGACTCGGCGGAGCGGTGCTTCATCCTACTCATTGATGGCGACGTATCTCGGCGGCGTGGCGCGGTGGAGATTCGGCGTCCGATGTGTGGCGATGGACTCGCGCAGGAGGATGAAGTTGTCTGGTGTCGTGGTGACGTCGATTGCTGAGTGGCCAGACAAGGTAAAAGCCTCAATATTTGCTCTGAAGACGGACCTGTGGAAGATGGCGGCGACGACACACGAGTGCGTCGGACCGGTTTGTACCCTAGACCTGGTATGTGGCTCGGCTGGGGCTTCCGGCTTTTGATGTTAGGCTTAGGTGAGTGGTCTGGGTAGTGGCCCAGCTAGCACGCCTTCATTATTTGAATAGAAGTAGCGGCAAATGTTGCCAAGATGGCGGATTCAGACATATTGTTGTAATACTTTGTAAGGTCCTCGAGAATAATCAATAAAATGGCCGCATGCATCTCCCAGATGCAGAGGCCGGGGGTCATTCTCCTTTTTTTTTTAAATGTACAATGAACATGGATGTGAGATGCAGAGGCCGGGGGTCATTTTTTTTTTTTAAATGTACAATGAACATGAACATCCATGGTCGGCATTTAGGTTCAGCAGTACAACATGGAGCGGAAGCTAGTTGATTAGCCAAGCATTCGAGCCCCTATTCGCACGCAGAGGTAGGGTTCCTATTCTGGTGGTCCAGGGGTGTGAAGTTTCCTCTGCCTGGCCGTCCATTCTGGTGCAGTTATACATGCATTGAGAATGCTACTATCGGTGGTGATCCACAAGGTCAAAATTGCTCCAAAACCCGGACAATAGATGCCCAGTTTGACGCACAAATTCTGATGGCAATGCATAGCAATGAAGCCGATGGTGCTACACAGGACCTCGATTTTAGTATCACAGCAGATGAAGACTGCTCTCGGTTGAAGCCAGCGTGAGCCTGCGACCCTGTATTCTGAGACGGGCAACGGCCAACGAGTTCCTGAATTGTGGATGGCTGCAGGCACCAGCAACGGGATGCTGGGCACCGGCAGTGTCTCGAGGACAGCCCGGGGAAGTGAACCGCCAAACAGGCGTGAAGTTCGATCGAGTGGAACTGCACCCTCTGCTTTGACTAGGCGACCCACTCCTGTTTGCGCTAATCTGTACTTGGGGACTTGTGGCAGACGAACTTGAGGAGCGTTGAACTGGGTGACTTGTTATTAGCTGATTCCTGACGCCTTCTAATCCTAAGAACAAATCTCACATGGATGGAAGGAATGAAGGAGAATACTCCTACTTGGCAACGCGAGCATAGTATAGGGATACACGTTCTGAGCTACACCCAGGAAATAATTTTTGGATGGGGCTTAAGCTTTGGGAGAGATGGGAGCAGGGGACCGGAGGCAAACTGGGGACGTGAATTTTTGAGACATGATGGCACGTGATGCCGGTATCTCGCGCGTCCGCATGCGCGTCGCGATTGCTACTTAATATAGGCCCTGCGCGATGCGGTGCGAGTTATTAGCAGGCCGAGATGAATATGTAGCGATATACCTCACATGAGTGGGCCATGTCTCATTTATTTTCGTATGAATACTAGCGTGTCTGGTAGGAGCGCCCCTTGCAGGGTTGGTCGATCATAACTGCTCAGGACGTGGTGCACTGTACTAGCTCTTCTTCAAGCTGCATCCTGTGGATAAGTAGAAGAACAAGAAGAGCAGAAATGAAGATGCACAGGTTAGCGTATTGACACTGAGCTTGATCCTGCTTTTTTCTTCTTGGGTATAAGCGCAAACGCGCTGACTTATATCCATCATGTTCGTCCCTAAGCATGCCCGTATTTTTTGGAGAGAGTTCTGGATCGAGGTGCTAGGGGGCGTGGGAGTTGCTTGTTTTCCTGGCTTCGACTATTTTTGCTAGCCATTTGGGAAGGCTTGACATCGTGCGAGAGGTAACCGAAGATGACCAAACCGACAAATTTGTAGATCTGTTGGGTTCTGTGGAGGCTATTCCAAGAACAGGTCTGGTTGACTCAGTTGAGGTTAAACATCAGAGGGTGGATAACAGATATGTAGCCCTTGATGGTATAGTTGCAGGAGTTAAAAGGGATGATTTGATTATGCCATGTGTTAGAATTATTTTTTGATTGCAATTTTTTGTTGGTAGCTTACCAAGCTGGCCACTTTGTACCATGTGTTAGAATTTGTCAGCTTAGTCTCACATGTCCTTCTTTGTCCGATGCGTGCAGGAAAATGAGAGCAGCGATGCATTAGGAGCGAACAACAAGCACTGGAAACGGCCCCTAACCCGATTTTCAGAAATAACAATTGCACTCCTTTAAAATAACATACTCCACTTGTTTCAAAACATAGATTCCACTCATTTCACTTAATTCAAATAAATAATTTCAATCATTTACAAAAACAATTTTTTCATTAGTTTAGAACGACACACTTCACTCGTTTATTTCACTCCTTTTAAAAAAAAGATTCCACTCGTTTCACTCGATTCAAACTACTGTTTTGAATAATTTATTTAGAACGACTTACTTCACTCGTTTATTTCATTCCTTTCAACAACAACAAAAAGATTCCACCCATTTCACTCTATTCAAACAAATATTTTCAATCATTAAAAAAATGATTCTGCTCGTTTAAAACAACATACTCCATCGACTCATTTCAAAAAACCGATTCCACTCATTTCACTTCATTCAAAAAAAATGTCAATCATTTTCAAAAAGAATGATTTCATTCTCTTAGAACGACATATTTCACTCGTTCATTCAACTCCTTTAAAAAATAGATTCCGGTTATTTCAAACTAAGAATTTCAATTATTTTCAAAAAATGATTTCACTTGTTTCACAAAACATATTACACTTGTTTCAATCAATTCAAAATAAAAAATAAAATCATTTTAAAAACAAATAGCGATTCACCCGTTTAAAACAACACATTTCACTCTTTTATAATTCACTTGTTTAGAAAGGAAGATTGAAACATTCGCTAGATACCAGTACCGGTGTACTCTTCTAAAACATTCGCTCTTCTATAAAACTAATTTTACTAGAATAAACTTCAACTCCTTGTCAAGAAACATGTTTCTCACATTTTAAAAGAATAAGTTCGCTGCGATCAAAATCAGACTCGCCTATCAAACTAAGCCAAAGGGTATCCGTTGGGTGATGTCAAAGACCAAAAGCCCTGAAATGTTTGCATTAATTACTTCCTGGCCGACTTGATGGGCTGCAGGGGGTTCCTGGGTGGTGTAGACCGGGCTTAATTGAAGTATACTCAATGCGCTGCTCGTTTGAATGCATGACCTTGACTTGTGGGCCATCTGCTGGCCAGGGCGTAGGTAATACTCCTGCTATACCGCTTGCATGCATCTCAGTATACATGCCAGTCGTATTAGGACGACACGAATCACGTGAAAACGAGCGGGCTTGATACCGACCGTGCGTGCCACCATGTCTACTCATGATTATTCGGGCAAACTAATATCTTTTATATTGACCACTTAACTTCTCTTTGGATACTAGTATATCACGAGGGCTACTTCCTACTTCGACATGTGGCCTCATTGCATTCATCGCGTGTCAAATTTTCTATCTCGTCTATGCGCATCTGTTGAGTTGTCCTGGTCGTCTCCTTGTGTCGTGGGCCCCGTTGATCAGTTGGAGGGCGTGGGGGTACGGCATTCCACTATCAGGTTCAGTATGCACATGGGCTGCAGATCGGGTTACTAACCAAAGTGCATTTCCCTAGCAGCAGAGACACGGGCGTTTGGTCTATGAGGGACATATACACCCTATATGAAAAAAATAGGATATTTCAAAAAAATATTAGTAATTCAATAAAAATAAAAAATAAAAATATTTTTGAAATAAACTTGACCTTCCATTGTATTTGTGAGAAAAATTCAAAAAAGAAAATCCCCCTTTGACTTCTTTTCAAAAAAAGATAAATTTTTGGCCAAAATAGTGTGAATAGTGACCTATAATAGCAAATAAATTTTATCCTTTTCGCTATGAAGTCAACGTTGTTTTTTTCATGAAAATTTATATACTAGTGCAAAGTAAGTCAAGTTTATTCTAAAAAACTTCTGAACTATATTGACTTTTTGTTTAGTTATTAAAAAATCCCCATATAGGGTGTATATACGACCATGAACCAAAGTGCATTTCCCTAGCAGCATATTGCTATTAAAAACATGCACAACTCCGGGTATTCTTACTAGTTCTTGATGAAGTGGGGACTGTCTTATTCAGGGTTTTCTCCCCGATGACACGCAATGTTCAGCTTGAAGACGGGATCCTGGCCCGCTGGGGATCGAGAGGCTAGGATCGCGAGGTAGAAGATGAGCTAAGGAAGAAGATGGGGGCGGATTCAAAATTTGAACTAGGGTTATTAAGGTCAATTTGCATGTTTTCACCTGGTCAGAACAAGGTCCCCAGCAACCTAGATTTCGGAACGGAGGGAGTATTAATTATCTGCAACAAAAGATTTATAGTTTTAAAAATTCAAAAATATATATTATTCCCAAATCCCATTACCTTGTTGGTTGCTCAAAGATTTAAAGTTTCCAAACCTCATAAATATAACGAAATATGTATGTGGCAACCGTGTGACAGATTGCAAAACTGCTACACGATCTCATCAACGTCCGCGGACACGATCTTGCCTGGCAGCCCCGATCGAACCGCACCGTTTCGCTTCTCCCGCGCCGTCCGCGGTCACGATCCTGCCTTTCGCTTCTCCCGTGCAAGCGATCGTGCGGTCCATTTTTCCTCTCCGAGAAAAAAAAATAGTGTTAAGTGGGGTTTAATCCCTTGACCAACAGGTTCACATGTAGGTTGCGTACCACTGAGATAATTCCGTTCACATGTGCACAAGCTGATTAGCTAAGTATTCAGGCTGTCAAAGTTCAGATGGATCCAAACCAAGATTTGATCCATCTCGTGCTCGCATAAATAGAAAAGCTTGGGCACTCGCTAAATTAACCGACGCTTCTATAAACTGATTAGTGTTCAAAATTTGCTGCTACTATATATATCGGCATCTCAATTTCCGTACATCTCAACTTCCACACTTCTATATTTGTTTTAGCTGATGATGGTAACTTTGGCCCGAATGAAAAAATTGTTGAAACATTCCCCTAATAACCTCGGTGTAAACAACATGTTAATTTATGCACCGCAAACCTGATAACATATGAACACACACCATGGTAACTTTGACTGGGAAAAAATTGTCGAATTTTACCACTGTAATTTCTATCTCCATAACATGGAAACTTAAGATCTGCAGATCTAATAACTCACACATAAACTCTTGTAATTTTTGTGTAAAAAGTCTGGTAATATACGCACCGCAATGTTGGGAACTTACGTACAAACACCATGGTAAACTTTGACCGGAGAAAAAAATGTTAAAAACATACCTTAGTAATTTCTACGTAAATAGCATGGTAATATATGCGTTGCAAACCTAATAACTTAGATACAAACACCACATTATCTTTTACCTAGGGAAGCCAACTTACAAGCATGCCTTCACCTCTGCGCCCCTCGTGACCACCTAGCTGGCATCACCACCACCGGCGTGTGACAACAACATTGGCAGGAGCAGGAAGAGACTTCACTTCAAGGTTACATTGCCTAGTAGGCTCGCGAAATGTTTCATGAAGTGCGTGTCTGGTTCTTCCTGGTGTGGATAGTAGTTGTGGTCGAAAATAACATGTAACTTTTGAACAAATAAGATTTTTAAAGCAGCGTAGGCTTGATAATTTGCATATAAACACCATGATACCTTTTTGACTCAGGGTAAACAAATATTGGAAAATATACCTACAATAATTTTTGTGTAATAGCATGGTAATATACGCACTGCAGACTTGATAACTTACGTCCAAAACATCACGATAATTTTTTACCTGAGAAAAAATACCATCGAAACAATACTCTGGTAATTTTTATGTAAAAAACATGGTTTTTAAGCAACCCATACCTGATAACTTACAAACAAAATCATGTTGATTTTTTGACCCGAGACTTTTTTGTTCAAAACTTGTCAGGTAATTTCTATGTAAATAACATGATGATATAAACTCCAACAATTGATAACTTAGATACAGACATGGTAACTTTTTGACCCAGGAAACTTTTTGTCGAAAAACACATCGTCGCTAGCTTATGTGTAAATAGTATGCTAATATACCTCCCACGTAATCGATAATTTACGAACAAAACACCGTTGTAACATTAACCAAGGGATGAAAAAGTTGTTCAAAAATATACTTGCGAGAACTTTTTGTGAAAATAGCATGCTAATATACGAACTGTTCAGCTGATAACTTGCGTATAAACAACGCGTTAAATTTGAGGAAGGGGGGAACACGGTAAATTTGAGGAAGGGGGAACGGTTGTTGAAAAATGTGCCCTAGTAATTTTTATGTAAATAGCATGGTCATATAAGAATTCAATACTGATAACTTAAGTACAAACACTGCCGTGACATTTTTGACCATGGAGGAAAAAGTTGCTGAAAAATATAGCACGGTAATTTCTATGTAAATAGCATGGTAATATAAGAATTCCATACCTGATAACTTAAATACAAACACCGCGGTAACATTTTTGACTAAAGAGGAAAAAGTTGCTGAAAAGTATAGTATGGTAATTTCTATGTAAATTGCATGGTACCATAAGAATTTCATACCTGATAACTTAAGTACAAACACCGCGGTAACATTTTTGACCAAGCAGGAAAAAGTTGCTAAAAATATAGCACGTTAGCTTAAGAACAAACAGCACGGTAACATTTTTGAACAAGGAGAAAAAAGTTCTGGAAAAATATAGCATGGTATTTTCTATGTAAATAGCATGGTAATATACAAACCTCATACTCGATAAATTTAGTCCAAACACCGCGGTAACATTTAATCAAGAGGGGAACAAATCGAAAGTGCCTTTCTTCTCCCGAGCTCATTTGAGCTCGGTGAACAGTAAAATCGAAAAAAAATCAAAAAAATTCAAAAAATTCCAATTTTTTTTTTGGAGAAACATTGACAAAAGTCTAAGTGCTTGCAAAAATTCATCATGAAATCACATTCCTGTAAAGCGTGGCAAAAAAAACAAATTCAGTGCTCCAAAATGCTTTTGAAAGTAGCTTTTTCAGAGTACTGATTTTGTTTTTTTGCCACACCTTCTAGAAATGTGATTTCATGGCGAATTTTTGCAAGCACTTAGAACTTTTGTCAATGTTTCTCCCAAAAAAAATGGATTTTTTTAAATTTTTTTGATTTATTTTGGTGCAGAAACTCCGCGTCCGGAAAAAATGTTAAAATCCATACTCGACAACTACTATGCGAACCTCATATCAGATAAGTTAAGTAGAAACACTATGGTGATTTGCATCTGAAAAAGGAAGGCAGGGGACGCTTGAGTTTGTTAACCATCTGAGCTGGTGTAAAACGTCCAGAAAAAAAGTTCCAAATCTCGGACAAATGAGTATGTCTGTTTGAATTTTCAGTTTCATTCGATCTCATTTCAAGAAGGTACAAGTAACGTGTAAGTTGAAAGAAACCAATAAGATGGTGTAGCCCGGTTGGTTGTTGTTGGTAAATTAATTGTGGTAGGTTGTGGGTTCGATCCCCCCTCCCAACGCATTGAAAATCGGGAGAAGGGAGAGGTTCGTGCGGGGGGAATGGGATAGCCCAGAAAATTGGGAGAAGAAGGGATGGATTCCGTGCGGCATGAGAGGGTGTGGTGGTTTTAGCAATCTGGCACACGGTTGTCAGTTATCACAGTCCTAAATATAAATCTTGGTCAGCTTTTCGGAAGCAATCCCCTTGCATACATCATTTTTTTCCATATAGAACTCCACACAGAATCTAGAATATAAGGCAAGATTTGATCACCACGCTTGGCTTATAAAAAGAGATGTACATACGTATGGAAGTTAAGTAGGAAATAGAAAAGCGACCACCTTGCCTCCATCACGTATCTTGCTCCCATCTCTCCCAAAGCTTTACCTGAGTATGGCGCAGAATGTGTATCTCTATGTTTGTGTTGGTAAGAGTATACACATTGTATTTGGTTTCATTCGTTCTTAGGATTAGAAGGCCTCAGGAATCGGCTATCACAAGAAGCTCGGTTAAATGATTTACAACTACAACACTGCTACACACACGACACTCCACGCACGATTTGTGCATGATGGTTCACATTCAGCCATCGAATCAAGGAACCAAGTGCATCACATCCATCAGAGGGTGTGGTGGTTTTAACAATCTGGCACACGGTTGTCAGTTATCACAGTCCTAAATATAAATCTTGGTCAGCTTTTCGGAAGCAATCCCCTTGCATACATCATTTTTTTCCATATAGAACTCCACACAGAATCTAGAATATAAGGCAAGATTTGATCACCACGCTTGGCTTATAAAAAGAGATGCACATACGTATGGAAGTTAAGCAGGAAATAGAAAAGCGACCACCTTGCCTCCGTCACGTATCTTGCTCCCATCTCTCCCAAAGCTTTACCTGAGTATGGCGCAGAATGTGTATCTCTATGTTTGTGTTGGTAAGAGTATACACATTGTATTTGGTTCCATTCGTTCTTAGGATTAGAAGGCCTCAGGAATCGGCTATCACAAGAAGCTCGGTTAAATGATTTACAACTACAACACTGCTACACACACGACACTCCACGCACGATTTGTGCATGATGGTTCACATCCAGCCATCGAATCAAGGAACCAAGTGCATCACATCCATCAGATGGTCAATTGTTCATGCATCGTGCATGGTGGGTCAGCTGTGAAGTAATTTCGTTACAACTATAACTGTCACAAATCCCAATGACCATTTTACCGCTAAGAGGAACTAAGTAACTGCACTGGCACATGTCATTCAGGCGAGCTACACTTTCGTTGATGCCATATAGGGAACCGATGGAGCTTGGCACGAAGATATTGGAATGACTTGCAAAGGAGTTATAAGTGAGGCCATCCGGAGGAGGAGACTAGCTCTAGCTCTCTGCTCCCTCCCCCCCCCCCCCCCCCCCCCCCCCCCCCCCCCCCCCCCCCCCCCCCCCCCCCCCCCCCCCCCCCCCCCCGCCTTGCTGCGCCAACGGCCACTCCGGCCCCGGCGTCCACCGTCGCCCGTGCTCCTGGCGCTCGCCACCATGGCCTCGCCGTCCCCCCTCCCCCCGTCTCGGGCCTGGGGCGGACCCGCGAGGTCTGCTAGATGGATCGTAGCCCGTCTTCATCGCCTAGCCCCGCTCGCCCTGCCTCCTCCTATGCCCCGGTGGCCGCCTCTCCGCCCGCCGTTGCTGTCCCCCGGTGCGGCCCCCGCTCCGAGATCCACCACATCTCCCCGGTGGCGGAGCCGACCCCCGATGCGGACGAGGCCGCCTGGACCACCGTTTGCAGCCGCCAGGCGCGCCGTGAGGAGCATCGGTCGCTGCCCCGTCCTAGGCGTCGTCGCCGTGGCCCGGACGCACCCTCCCGTCAGGTCGACGAGTGCCCGCGGTGCCTCGCCCGCCCGTGACACCCCCGGTCCGTGTGCCACCGCGATATCTGCTGCCGGCGGTGCCACTTCTTTGACCACGTCGCACGGTTTTGCACCACCCCTCTACACCACCGGTCTTCTGGCTCGCCGCCATCGAAGCGCATGCACCCCTGCTCCCCTGGCTCCTCGGACGCGAGCGTTGCCAGACCCAGCAGCCCCGCGTTTTCCGGGGCTGGCTCCGCGCCCTCCTCACCTGTGCTGCTGTCGGAGTCCTCCAGGCCCGCTTCTTCCTCCCGTGCCACGCCGGTTTCGTCCTCCCCAGCCCCTCCGCCGCTGTCTCCCCCCTCTCCAGGCACCCCTCTTTCCGCCCGGCAGAGGCCGTGTGCTACCTGCCGTGCTCTTCAAAGATGGGGGAAGCGGAGGATGAGCTCCAGTCTCTCTCCTTTCTGGCTGAGCCCTCCGGTAATCACTGCAGCATCTCCCCCGGCGAGGTGTTCGAGGCTCTCCGGACGTGATTTGGTCTCTCGCCCGACGAATTCTCGGTTCACCCCCACCACCCAGGCGACTTTCTCATCCGCTTCCGGTCCCGTGACTCCCGAGTGCGCGTTGCGGCCACGAGCCTGCACTCCCCGCGCTTCCACCTGCACTTCACTCCTTGGAGCCCCATCGCCGGCGGCGAGCCTGTCACCGTTCGCATGCGCATCCTCATTGAGATCCGCGGCATTCCGGATCAAGCATGGAACTACGCCTCTGCCAACCTCCTCCTGGCCCCCTTTTGCCTCATGGAGGACCTAGCTCCAGAAACTCGCTCCGGCCGTGAAATGTCCGTGTTCCGCCTCTCTACTTGGACTGCGAACCCCAATGAGATTCCCCGTTCCTCCGAGCTCCTCCTACCGCCGCGCGATGGCATTGAGTTGGATGCTGACCCGGAGCGCGTCTCGCGCTTCGCGCGTTCCCTCGTCTACTTCCCGGTGTCGATCCATGTCTCCGAAACTCACGACTACCGCCTCCCATTTCCGCTGCCGCCCGCCCCACCTAGAGATGCTGATGGTGACGCCCTTGGTTCGCCGCCTGTCCCTGGGCCATGGCCGCGCAGGCATAAGTTTCCTCCCCGGCGCTCTCTTGGTTCCTCGCGTCGCGCCGGCTGCAGCGGCGCCGCCCACCCCCTTGGCCAGCGGCCGCCCCCCTCATCGCAGCTGGCAAGGCGTGCTGGGCCCGCACCCCAGCACCTCCCCGCCAGTGCATCGGATCCCCGCTCCCCTACGCCTGGGCCCCGCCTCGGACAAGGCTGGAATGCCCTCGTCATCGGCTGATCCTGCAGCCCTGTCCATTCTAGACCAGGTGGGTCCCTGCGCTGCTGCGGTTCAAACGGTCTTGCTGACCGCCCAGCCCGCCAACTCCCCAGTCTCGGTGTTGCTTCTCGATCCGCCCTCCCCGGACTCGCCACGCGTCGCCCCAGCTCCGGTCACGAAGACTCCAGAACATTCCCCTCGGCCCCTGATTGGTGCGCGCGACTCTGAGACTGGTTTGTCGCCTTCCATAGCCACCCCCACCTCTCCGCTTTTGGCAAGCGCCACCCCCTCCTCTCCGCTTTTGGCAGGCGCGTCCCCCAAGCCTGTGTTGTCGCATGTTCAGGCTGACCCGACCCCTGCCTGCCGCCTGGTTGGGCTCCCATGCGCTGATGGTGGCCCCGCTTTGCCGCAGCCAGCCAATCACGAACCGCTAGCGGAATCCCAGGCCCGCCCCTCGGATCCCAGCGACAACCCATCTGCATCAGATGGCGCGGCTACCCAGGAGGATTTCCCTTCTCTGGCAGATCTGGTGGGCCCCGCTGACCCTGATGCTGATCCGGTGGTTCCCACTACCCCTATTGCGATTCGGTGGACCCCGTGGGCCAAGTGGCACATCCCCCACCTCTGCATGGCTAGGTCTCGTCGCCAGCACCCGTGGCCATGCATGCGCCCCCCCAATGCTGCTCTCTAGTGCGCCCACGTCACCGCGCCTTTGCTCTTTCTCGGCTTCCTCAACTCGATCAGCGACGCAGTCTCACCGATCCTGCCAACCCCAGGGCCCCGCCGCGGAAGGGCAGCGCCCCCCCCCCCAACTTCACTCCTCGTCGGAGCAAGCGCATCGCCAAGGTCGACCGGGGCTTGGATTCGGAATCCAAGGCCAAGCGTGTCCTCCTCCTCCTCTTGGGCCTCATCAAGGACGACGAACCGTTATCCAACGCGATCATGGACGAGTACAGTAGGTTGTTCGAGCAGCCCCTTGCCGTGGACGTGGTCTGCATGTTTGCAGATTTCTATGGGTGGCAAGTTCCACAGTCAGTCCTCTTGACGCCTCTCTCCCTGCCATGCCCCTCTGGGGCATGAGTGCGACGCCCATTGTTGTCTACCAGCCCCCCATCCCTCCCTATGGATGACAACCTCAAAGTGATTTTCTGAAACGTGCGTGGGCTCAATAATGCGGCCAAGCGCACGGCTGTTCGCTCTGTTATTGCTTCGGCATCACCTTGTATTGTTTGCCTCTAGGAACCTAAGCTTGCTTTGGTCTCGTCCGCGCTTGTTTGTGAGACTCTTGGCTCCTCTTTTGATGGGTTTTACTGGCTTCCCATGGAGGGCACTCGCGGTGGCGTCATCCTCGCCTGGAACAGTGCTTTGATCTCCCTGTCTAACCCGATCGTTGGTGACCACCATGTCTTGGCTGTGGTTACCACCACCCCCGGTGGCACCCATTGGTGGATTAGTGGCGTATATGGCCCCCAAGGGGACAACGCCAAGTTGGCCTTCCTCGCCGAACTCCAGCAACTCCGCTCCTCCATGGCCGGGTCTTGGCTTCTCGGTGGTGACTTTAACATGATTGCATCGGCTTGCGACAAAAACAATGACCGGATCAATAGGCGCATGATGAACAGATTCCGACACTTCATCTCGGACCATGGCCACCACGCCATCTACCTCCATGGGCGACATTACACTTGGTGCAACGAACAAGACAACCTGACCCTTGTGCGCAATGATCGTGTGCTCTGCACACCTGCCTAGGAGCTCGATCACGCCCACTGCCTTCTACGCTATTTAGCGTATGCGGTTTTGGACCACTCTCGTCTCTTCCTAGACTGCGCCACCCGGTGGCCGGTGGCAGGCGCTTTCATTTCCAGAAGTATTGGCCTAGCCTCGTGGGCTTCCAGCAAACCGTCCAATCCGCCTGGCATTCAACGGCCCCGGAGCAAGACCCATTCAGGCACATCTTTGCTAGGCTCAAGGCCACCGCGCACAGCCTCCAGCGATGAAGCTCCCGTTTCGCCTCCAATCTTGCCGCCTAGCTTGGGGTTACACGCGAACTCATCGCTCGTTTGTACGAGGCCCAGAACACTCACCGTCCTCCCCCCCGAGACCTGGCTCCGTCGTCAGCTAAAGCACAAATACCTCGGGCTTGCTTCTCTCGAGCGCTCTATCGCCCGTCGGCGCGCTCGCCTGCGATGGCTTCGGGCTGGCGAGGCTGCTGCCGCCATCTCAAAGATTCGGGCGTCACATCGGAGCAACAAGAACCGCATCTCAGCCTTCTCATGGGTGGGGTGCATGTGTCGGGCGAGGCAGACATGGCCCAGACCGCCTTCACGCACTTCTCCTTCGTCCTCGGCGCGCTTGCGGAGCACGACATCACCCTCGACCTGGCCGCCATTGGTCAGCGCTCCTTCGGCCTCTGCCCTGGATCTTCCGTTCTCGTCGGCGGAGATTTGGGAGGCTATCAAGCGGCTTCCTTCGGGCAAAGCCCCTGGCCCTGATGGATTCACGATCGAGTTCTTACGTTCTTGCTGGCCCATCATCAAAGATGATCTTTGCGATGTCTTCGACAAGCTCTACGCGCTCAATGGCCAGGCCTTTCAGCGTCTCAACGAGGCATACATCACTTTGCTGCCCAAGCGACCCGACACCGCCTCCGTCTTTGATTACCGGCCGATTAGCCTCATCCACCTGATCACGAAGCTCTTTGCTAAGGTTCTCTCGCTTCGGTTGGCACCGCGTCTTGGCGAGCTTGTCTCCCCAACCAAAGCGCCTTCATTGCTGGAAGGAGCGCCCACGACAATTTCCTCCTTGTCCAACAAACCGCGTGGCAGCTGCATCAGCTCAAGCACCCTTGCGTCCTCCTCAAGCTGGATATTGCGCGTGCTTTCGATTCGGTTTCCTGGCCGTTCCTGCTCCAGGTTCTCCAGCACATGGGTTTCGACCCGACGTGGCGCAAGTGAATCTCCATACTAATATCGACAGCCTCGACGCGCGTCTTGATCAACGGCTCGCCTGGCCCCTCCCGCATCCCGCATGGCCAGGGCCTCCGTCAAGGTTACCCGGTGTCCCCTATGCTATTCGTGCTGGTCATTGACACACTCAACAGGCTACTCCAGTTCCCCGTCCAGTCCGAGATCCTCAAGAGACTGACACGTAGGCATGCTCCATCGAGTGTCTCTCTCTTCACCGACGACGTGATCATCTTCTGCCATCCCGATAGGACCGAGCTCTCCACGATCAACTCTCTGCTTGACCTATTTGGCACTGCTTCGGGCCTGCGTACCAACTTTGCGAAGTGCCTTGCTGCTCCAATCCAATGCCCCGACGACACTGCGAGCACCGTCAGCGCCGCTCTCGCCTGCCCGGTGGTGACCTTCCCCATCCAGTACCTGGGCCTCCCGCTCTCGCTCAGGAAAGTTCGCACCTCCCACCTGCTACCCCTGATTGAGAAGCTCGCCCGCAATCTCGCTACCTGGAAAGCTACCCTACTCAACCGAGGCGAACGGCTCAACCTGGTCCGGCAAGTCTTGAGTGCCATTCTTGTTCACCTTCTCCTCTCCATGGCTCTCTCTCCCGCCATCCTCAAGCAGGCTAACCGTATTCTTCGCGACTTCCTCTGGCATGGTAGAAAGGATGCGCGTGCTAGCTCCTGCTTAGTCAGCTGGGCACGGGTCTGTCGACCGATCGAACTAGGAGGTCTTGGCATCCGTGACCTCCACCGTACTGGCATCTCCCTCCGGATCCAGCGGCTCTGGCTCCAGGCCACCGATCCCTCTCGGTCGTGGTCACACCTCCAGCTACCATGCAACCCCAGGGTGCTCCAATTCTTCCGGGCCTCTACGTCGTGGATCATTGGGGATGGCAACACCTGCCGCTTTTGGGTGGACCCATGGCTGGACGAACAACCACTCCTCAACAGCGCTCCTACCCTGGCGACACTGGTTCCCGGACGCCTCCGGCGATCCCACACGGTGGCCCAGGCGCTATCTGACCGTTGTTGGATATCTGACTTCCAGGGCCCCCTCGGCCCTGCTGCTGCTGTTGAGTACGTGGAACTCTAGTGCCATCTCCAGCTCGTCGAGCTCACCCCATGCCCGGACCTGCTTCGTTGGCGCTGGACTGACAATGGTGTCTACTCTGCTTCTTCCTGCTACAGCGTCCTGTTCCATGGCTCCACGACCTCTGAGTTTTTGCGCCTCGCCTGGCATACCATCGCTCCCACTTCAATCCAATTCTTCATTTGGCTCGCCTCCCTCAAGAGATGATGGTATGCTGACCGCCTGGCCCGGCACGGCATGCCACATGAGCCGGCATGCGTCTTCTGCTCCCAGGAACCCGAAACACTCCATCACATCCTTGTGGGATGCGTGTTCGTACACATCACTTGGCATGAGATCCTCTCGTGGTGCTCCCCAACAACTGTAGCCCCGGATGGCACCACCGGCTACTTTGCATGGCTCTCCGAAGCCATCCTGCTCATCCCGGCTGCGCGAAGACGAGGCCTGTCCGCCATCGTCTCTCTCACAACATGTTCTCTTTGGCGGCACCGGAATGCGATCATCTTCGACAAGATTACCCCCTCCTCTTCCCTGATCGCTGCAATCAAAGATGAAGCTCGCTCCTGGGCCGCCGCAGGAGCTCGAGGGTTTGCTACGAGTAGTTTTGTAACCTGACCATGTAATCTTTGGGGCTGAGCAACCCCCTGTCTTTTGCTCCCCTCAGGATCATAGGCTCGCCATTCGTGTGTACGAGGCTATGACTCCCACCGCTGTACTTACTTCTCTCCTTCTATCAATACAATGATATGCTAGCTTAGCATATTCGAGAAAAAAAGGAGGTTATATCGCCTGGCTAGGGTGACATCCATGTAACCTTACATTTAACCATTGATTTCATGCTCAGTATGGCCTATCACACTGCTTAGATAGTCTCTCATTGATTTCGATGATGTAACAAACAATTGTAATAAATATGTAGATTTATGTATTTCTGATACAGTGGCCCGGGGTTCACTAATTAATGCGATATATGCGCTCTCTAGCTTTCTAATAAAAAGAACTCAAGTTTAAATTATTAGTGTGGCTCGTCTCATTAGACTGATAGTGGTGAAGTGACTCCAACTAGTCATCTCCTCTAGTGACTTTTCAGATGAGTTGTTATTCTAGGTCACATGGTTGAGCGGCTCTCAATACTATTGCCCTCCATGAAGGTTTGCAGTGCTGAAGCAACTTCCACACAACGGCCATGTTGATGGCCCTAAGAGATGTAAAAATGTCATTATTTGCACCTTGTCTGCAGCATCTGGCAACACAGAGAAGGATACAGAAATCAGGATGATACCCCTATCAGCAAAAATGTAAGTGCCAGTGGCAAGCCTATAGAAGAATGAAGCCGGTTTGATTTCACGCATGTACAAAGATCCAGCGGCATGGCTACAACGTAAATTGACAGGGCAGCCATGAAAGTCAGAACTTCAAATGTGCGCAGTCTCATATTCCAGATGTATCCCAAGCCTAAATGACGTGTTCCTGACGATCATCGGCTGCCTATATCTACTGTGGCATATCTTCGAGTTCCACACTTCCACTGGCTATTTCCCGAACCTTGGTCTAGCTAGTTAGCCTCAACGGTGGGAGCTATTGCATTCCTTCGGTAAATTCGGCATTGCTTGTGATACGTCTCCAACGTATCTATAGTTTTTGATTGCTCCATGCTATATTATCTACTGTTTTGGGCAGTATTGGGCTTTATTTTCCACTTTTATATTATTTTTGGGACTAACCTATTAACCGGAGGCCCAACCCAGATTTGCTGTTTTATGCCTATTTCAGTGTTTCGAAGAAAAGGAATATCAAACGGAGTCGAAACAGAACGAAATCAACTGGAGAAGTTATTTTTGGAACGAAAGCCACCGGATAGACTTGGACTCCACGTCAGGAGATACGAGAGGCCCCCTAGGGCGCGCCCCCTGCCTCGTGGGGCCCCCATAGCTCCTCCGACGTACCCCCTGCACCCATATATACCTACGTATCGTAAAACTTCCAGAACGCACAATAGATCGGGAGTTCCGCCGCCAGAAGCCTCCGTAGCCACCGAAAGCCAATCTAGACCCGTTCCGGCACCCTGTCGGAGGGGGCAATCCTTCTCCGGTGGCCATCTTCATCATCCCGGTGCTCTCCATGACAAGGAGGGAGTAGTTCTCCCTTAGGGCTGAGGGTATGTACCAGTAGCTATGTGTTTGATCTCTCTCTCTCTCGTGTTCTTGAGGTGATACGATCTTGATGTATCGCGAGCTTTGCTATTATAGTTGGATCCTATGTTTCTCATCCCCCTCTTCTCTCTTGTAATGAATTGAGTTTCCCCTTTGAAGTAATCTTATCGGATTGAGTCTTTAAAGATTTGAGAACACTTGATGTATGTCTTGCCGTGCGTATCTGTGGTGACATGGGATATCACGTGATTCACTTGATGTATGTTTTGGTGATCAACTTGCGGGTTCCGCCCATGAACCTATGCATAGGGGTTGGCACACGTTTTCATTGTGATTCTCCAGTAGAACTTTGGGGCACTCTTTGAGGTCCTTTGTGTTGGTTGAATAGATGAATCTGAGATTGTGTGACGCATATCGTATAATCATACCCACGGATACTTGAGGTGACATTGGAGTATCTAGGTGACATTGGAGTATCTAGGTGACATTAGGGTTTTGGTTGATTTGTGTCTTAAAGTGTTATTCTAGTACGAACTCTAGGGCTGTTTGTGACACTTATAGGAATAGCCCAATGGATTGATTGGAAAGAATAACTTTGAGGTGGTTTCATACCCTACCATAATCTCTTCGTTTGTTCTCCGCTATTAGTGACTTTGGAGTGACTCTTTGTTGCATATTGAGGGATAGTTATGTGATCCAATTATGCTATTATTGTTGAGAGGACTTACACTAGTGAAAGTATGAACCCTAGGCCTTGTTTCAACGCATTGCAATACCGTTTACGCTCACTTTTATCATTCATTACATTTCTGTTTTTATATTTTCAGATTACAAAAACTATTGTCTACCATCCATATACCACTTGTATCACCATCTCTTCGCCGAACTAGTGCACCTATACAATTTACCATTGTATTGGGTGTGTTGGGGACACAAGAGACTCTTTGTTATTTGGTTGCATGGTTGCTTGAGAGAGACCATCTTCATCCTACGCCTCCTACGGATTGATAAACCTTAGGTCATCCACTTGAGGGAAATTTGCTACTGTCCTACAAACCTCTGCACTTGTGGCCCAACAATGTCTACAAGAAGAAGGTTGTGTAGTAGACATCAAGCTCTTTTCTGGCGCCGTTGCCGGGGAGGTGAGTGCTTGAAGGTATATCTTTAGATCTTGCAATTGAGTCTTTTAGTTTCTTGTTTTATCACTAGTTTAGTTTATAAAAGAAAACTATAAAAAAATGGAATTGAGTTTGTCTCATACGCTTCACCTTTTTAATATCTTTCATGAGTATGATGGAAAGGATAATTGTGCTCAAGTGCTAGAATAAGAAATCTATAAAATGTTTGGCACTAAATCTTTGAATGATGAGCATGATTGCAATGTTGTTAGCACGAATTCTTTGAATATCCATGATACTAATGATGATTGCACTAGTTATGATGAAAATGTCTCCTATAAACATGTCAATTTTTGTGGAGTACATTGGGTTTGTAAGTACACACCAAATAGGGAAGATAGATATTGCAAGAGGCATAAGTACTTAGAAACTAAATTGTTGCAAGAAGAGCTAGATGAATGTGCTGAAAGATTCAATATTTTTCGTGCCCCTTGTGAACTTTGCAATGAACATGGTCATTTAAAGCTCCAATGCTATTTGTTTCATGATCAAGTCGTGTCCAAACATTGTGATAATTTGATTACCCTTGAGCATCATAAAGAGCTCAGCCTTCTTTTGGGTTATGAAGAAATGAAACGTATAACTGAGGGTATTCCAAAGTTTAATCTTGATAGAGTTCTTGATTTTGATCTAGAGAATATTTATATGTATTGTGCGGTGAATTGCATTGAAAATCCTTATATTGCCCATTACATAAAGAAAAGAAAACAAGTAGAGGGTGAAGAGAATACTAATGAAAGGGAAGAGACTTCCCAATATCCTCCTATTATTTCTTATGACGAATCAGGTAATGAGGAGGATCTTCCTATTCAACCAATATCATTAATAAGGAGCTCCAAAAAGAGGATTGAACCCACACATGATGTGGTGAAGAAGAAGAAAAGAAAAAGGAAGAGAGGTAAAAAGGTATCTCTCCCAAATAAAGTTGCTCCTATTATTGTTGTGCCTCATGAAAATGAAGATGATACACTTGATGATGATCTCGTTATGCCTATTGCTTGTTGTGATGATTATGATTGGGAAGATAATGATACTTCTTATGATCTTGAAAATCTTTTTGGTACTTTCTTGTAAGAATATAATAATTGCTATACTATCGGTGCTATCTATACTATTAATGATGAGAGTGATTATGCTTATGATATGAAAAGGCCCAAGCTTGGGGAAGCTATGTTTGATGAGGATGACATATTTGAGAATATATTTGCTACAATTAAGGTTTGTCCCAAGCTTGGGGAAGCTATGATTAATGAAGATGATATTTTTAGTCTCCCAAGTTTTGATATGCAAGTTTATAATGATGATAGAATGCCTCCTACTTATGATGATTATTGTGATGATACTTATGCTATAAAAAGTAGTGATTATATTTATAAAACTTGTCATGGTTATGATTACCCCTTCTCTGAACATTACTCTTATTAATGTGGAAACAATTTATAGTATTCAAGTTTCCTATGATACTCCCACTATTCCGAATAAGAAGAATTTTGCTTATGTGGAGAGTAATAAATTTTCTATGCTTGTAGATCATGAAAGAATGCTTTAGGTACTGGTTATATTGTTAAATTCATTCATGATGCTACTGAAAATTATTATGAGGGAGGAATATATGCTTGTAGGAATTGCAATAATATCAAGTTTCCTCTCTATGTGCTTAAAATTTTAAAGTTATGCTTGTTTTGCCTTCCTATGCTAGTTGATTATTGCTCCCATAAGTTGTTTGCTCACAAAATCCCTATGCATAGGAAGTGGGTTAGACTTAAATGTGCTAGTCATATTCTTCATGATGCTCTCTTTAGGTTTCAATTCTTATCTTTTATGTGAGCATCGTTGAAATCATCATGCCTAGCTAGGGGCGTTAAACGATAGCGCTTGTTGGGAGGCAACCCAATTTTATTTCTGTTCCTTTATTTTTGTTCCTGTTTAGTAATAAATAATTCATCTAGCCTCTGTTTAGATGTGGTTAATTAGTGTTTGTGCCAAGTAGAACCTTTGGGAAGACTTGGGGAAAGTCTTGTTGATCATGCTGTAAAAAACAGAAACTTTAGCGCTCACGAGAATTGCTGCCATTTTTATTTGGAGAGTGATATTTAGTTAATTCTTTTTGAATATTATTAATAGATAAATTCCTCAGGTCCAGAAATTTATTTGAGAATTTTATGTGCTCCATAAGTATACGTTTGATCCAGATTACTACAGACTGTTCTGTTTTTAACAGATTCTGTTTTCGATGTGTTGTTTGCTTATTTTGATGAATCTATGAGTAGTATCGGAGGGTATAAACCATAGATAAGTTGGAATACAGTAGATATTACACCAATATGAATTTATAATGAATTCATTTTAGTACCTTATGATGGTGATTTGCATTCTTATACTAACGGAGCTTACGAGTTTTCTGTTAAGTTTTGTGTTGTGAAGTTTTCAAGTTTTGGGTAAGGATTCGATGGACTATGGAATAAGGAGTGGAAAGAGCCTAAGCTTGGGGATGCCCAAGGCACCCCAAGGTAATATTCAAGGATAGCCAAGATCCTAAGCTTGGGGATGCCCCGGAAGGCATCCCCTCTTTCGTCCACTTCCATCGGTAACTTTACTTGGAGCTATATTTTTATTTACCACATGATATGTGTTTTTCTTGGAGCATCAATTTATTTTGTTAGTATTTGCTTGATGTTATTTAGAACAATGTTTTTCATCTTTTATTTCAATAAAAGTGGCATTGATAGTCTTTACTATGCCTATTTTAGAAGTGCACATGTTGCTGTTTGAAAACAGAAAGTTTACCGCTGTTGCAATAATTCCCTAGAAAAGTCAAAATGTGATAAAATGTTGAAACCTTTTGCATATTAAGATCTGATAAATTTACTACAGTGGGAATTTTCTTTCATAATTTTTGGAGCTAGGGAAGTATGCATTTTGCAGCATTCTTTACAGACTATCCTGTTTAGGCAGATTGCTGTTATGTTTGCATTGTTTGCATATGTTTGCTTCTTTAATGATTCTATTTGAGGATAGGACTATTAAATATGCAGAGGCATTTAGTATGCAATGTTGAATAATAATTTTAGTGATTTTCTACAGTAGAGTATGATAAGGTTTTGGCAATGGTTTATACTAACTTATCTCACGAGTCCTTGTTGAGTTTTGTGTGGATGAAGCTTTTGAGATTTAGGGAGACCATGATATGAGAGGAATTAAGGAGACACAAAAGCTCAAGCTTGGGGATGCCAAAGGCACCCCAAGATAATAATTCAAGAAGTCTCAAGTGTCTAAGCTTGGGGATGCCCCGGTTGGCATCCCACCTTTCTTCTTCAACAACTATCGGTTAGTATCGGTTGATCCTAAGTTTTTGCTTCTTCACATGATGTTTGCTATTCTTAGATGTCATTTTATTTTTCTTTGCTTTTTGTTTGAATAATAATACCAAGATCTGAAATTATTAAATGTTAGAGAGTATTCACATAGTTGCATAATTATTCGACTACTCATTGATCTTCACTTATATCTTTTAGAGTAGTTTGTCATTTGCTCTAGTGCTTCACTTATATCTTTTAGAGCATGGTGGTAGTTTTATTTTGAATAAATAGATGAAGTCTCATGCTTCACTTAGATTATTTTGAGAGTCTTAATAGCATGGTAATTTTCTTAAAATCCTAATATGCTAGGTATTCAAGAATAATAAAATTCTCTTATGAGTGTGTTGAATACTAAGAGAAGTTTGATACTTGATGATTGTTTTGAGATATGAGGATGGTAATAATAGAGTCATGCTAGTTGAGTGGTTGTGAATTTGAGAAATACTTGTGTTGAAGTTTGTGATTCCCGTAGCATGCATGTATGGTGAACCGTTATGTGATGAAGTCGGAGCATGATTTATTTATTGATTGTCCTCCTTATGAGTGGTGGTCGGGGATGAGCGATGGTCTTTTCCTACCAATCTATCCCCCTAGGAGCATGCACGTAGTACTTTGTTTCAATAACTAATAGATTTTTGCAATAAGTATGTGAGTTCTTTATGACTAATGTTGAGTCCATGGATTATACGCACTCTCACCCTTCCACCATTGCTAGCCTCTCTAGTACCGCGCAACTTTCATCGGTACCATAAACCCACCATATCCTTACTCAAAACAGCCACCATACCTACCTATCATGGCATTTCCATAGCCATTCCGAGATATATTGCCATGCAACTTTCCATAGTTCCGTTTTTATGACACGCTTCATCATTGTCATATTGCTTTGCATGATCATGTAGTTGACATCGTATTTGTGGCAAGGCTACCGTTCATAATTCTTTCATACATGTCACTCATGCATCATTGCACATCCTGGCACACCGCCGGAGGCATTCATATAGATTCATATCTTGTTCTAAGTATCGAGTTGTAATTCTTGAGTTGTAAGAAAATAAAAGTGTGATGATCAACATTATTAGAGCATTGTCCCTGTGAGGAAAGGATGATGGATACTATGATTCCCCCATAAGTCGGGATGAGACTCCGGATGAAAATAAATAAAAAAGGCCATAAAAAAGAGAAGGCCCAAAAAAGGGAAAAGAGAAAGGCCATAAAAAAAGAAAGGCCAAATAAAAAAATAAAAAAATGAGAGAAAAAGAGAGAAGGGGCAATGCTACTATCCTTTTACCACACTTGTGCTTCAAAGTAGCACCATGATCTTCATGATAGAGAGTCTCCTATGTTGTCACTTTCATATACTAGTGGGAATCTTTCATTATAGAACTTGGCTTGTATATTCCAATGATGGGCTTCCTCAAATTCTCCTAGGTCTTCATGAGCAAGCAAGTTGGATGCACACCCACTTAGTTTCCTTTTTGAGCTTTCATATACTTATAGCTCTAGTGCATCCGTTGCATGGCAATCCCTACTCACTCAAATTGATATCTATTGATGGGCATATCCATAGCCCGTTGATACGCCTAGTTGATGTGAGACTATCTTCTCCTTTTTGTCTTCTCCACAACCACCATTCTATTCCACCTATAGTGATATATCCATGGCTCACGCTCATGTATTGCGTGCAGATTGAAAATTTTTGAGAACATTAAAAGTATGAAACAATTGCTTGGCTTGTCATCAGGGTTGTGCATGATTTAAATATTTTGTGTGGTGAAGATGGAGCATAGCCAGACTATATGATTTTGTAAGGATGAACTTTATTTAGCCATGTCATTTTGAGAAGACATGATTGCTTAGTTAGTATGCTTGAAGTATTATTATTTTTATGTCAATATGAACTTCTGTCTTGAATCTTTTGGATCTGAATATTCATATCACAAGTAAGAAGAATTATATTGAAATTATGCCAACTAGCATTCCACATCAAAAATATTTTTTATCATTTACCTACTCGAGGACGAGCAGGAATTAAGCTTGGGGATGCTTGATACGTCTCCAACGTATCTATAATTTTTGATTGCTCCATGCTATATTATCTACTATTTTGGGAAGTATTGGGCTTTATTTTCCACTTTTATATTATTTTTTGGACTAACCTATTAAGCGGAGGCCCAGCCCAGATTTGTTGTTTTATGCTTATTTCAGTGTTTCGAAGAAAAGGAATATCAAATGGAGTCGAAACGGAACGAAATCAACTGGAGAAGTTATTTTTGGAATGAAAGCCACCAGATAGACTTGGACTCCACGTCAGGAGGTACGGGAGGTTGTAGGATCGAAAGTATGTCTAGAGGGGGGATTAGACTACTTGACCAAATAAAAATCTAGCCTTTTCCCAATTTTAGTTCTTGGCAGATTTTAACTATCTTAGCACAAGTCAAGCAATCTCCACACAATTCAAGCAAGCATGCAAAAGAGTATATGAGCAGCGGAAAGTAAAGCATGCAACTTGCAAGAATGTAAAGGGAAGGGTTTGGAGGATTCAAACGCAATTGGAGACACGGATGTTTTTGTCGTGGTTCCGATAGGTGGTGCTATCGTACATCCACATTGATGGAGACTTCAACCCACGGAGGGTAACGGTTGCGCGAGTCCACGGAGGGCTCCACCCACGAAGGGTCCACGAAGAAGCAACCTTGTCTATTCCATCACGACCGTCGCCCACGAAGGACTTGCCTCACTAGCGGTAGATCTTCATGAAGTAGGCGATCTCCTTGCCCTTACAAACTCCTTGGTTCAACTCCACAATCTTGTCGGAGGCTCCCAAGTGACACCTAGCCAATATAGGAGACACCACTCTCCAAGAAGTAACAAATGGTGTGTTGATGATGAACTCCTTGCTCTTGTGCTTCAAATGATAGTCTCCCCAACACTCAACTCTCTCTCACAGGATATGGATTTGGTGGAAAGAAGATTTGAGTGGAAAGCAACTTGGGGAAGGCTAGACCAAGATTCGTATGGTTGGAATGGAATATCTTGACCTCAACACAAGTGTAGGTGGTTCTCTCTCAGAAAATGTGTATTGGAAGTGTAGGTATGTTCTGATGGCTCTCTCCTTGAATGAAGAGTGGGTGGAGGGGTATATATAGCCTCCACACAGAATCTAACCGTTACACACAATTTGTCAAACTCGGTGGGACCGAATGGTTAAACTCGGTCAGACCGATTCAGCAAACCTAGTGACCGTTAGGATTTTCGGTGGGACTGAGATGCAACTCGGGAGGACCGATACGGTTAGGGTTAGGGCATAACGTAATCTCGGTGTGACCGATTACACAAACTCGGTGGGACCGATTTTGGTAATAAGCTAACCAGAGAGTTGGTCAGGTAAACTCGGTGGGACCGATTCGCTCATCTCGGTGAGACCGAAATGTTACAAAAGGGAAACAGAGAGTTTACATTGCAATCTCGGTGGGACCGATCGCTCATCTCGGTAAGACCGAAACGTTACGAAGGGAAACAGAGAGATTACAATCCCATCTCGGTGAGACTGAGATCCCTATCAGTGAGACCGATTTTCCTAGGGTTTGTGGCAGTGGCTATGACATTTGAAACTCGGTGGCGCTGGATAGAAAGAATCGGTGGGGCCGAGTTTGACTTTTGGTTTAGGTCATATGTGGATGTGGGAGAGTAGTTGAGTATTTTGGAGCATATCACTAAGCATTTGAGCAAGCAAGCCATTAAGCAACACCTCATCCCTCCTTGATAGTATTGGCTTTTCCTATAGACTCAATATGATCTTGGATCACTAAAATATAAAATGTAGAGTCTTGAGCTTCACGCTTGAGCCAAACTTTTTGTCCTTAGAATTTTGAGGGATCCACTTTCCTCATCCATGCCATGCCATTCATTGAGCTTTTCCTGAAATATTAATCTTGGAATAATGTTAGCTCAATGAGCTATGTGTTGTTAGGAATTACCAAAACCACCCAGGGATAGTTGCACTTTCAATCTCCCCCCTTTTTGGTAATTGATGACAACATATAGATCAAAGCTTCGACAAATGATAATAAGAGTGAAAGATATTGTCGCTTTGAGAAGTATGTGAAAAGCAAGAGCTCCCCCTAAATTTGTGCATATCTTAAGATTTGCTTTGGACTGCAAATGCACAATGACTTAGGATCATGGGTTACTCTTCCATGTCACATACATCTTGGTGGAGCGCTCAAAATGATAAGAATTAAATACATGCACTCATCACCAAGCAAAGTGAATGATCATATAAGGATAGGTAAGATAATATCATCTAACAAGCATAAGTGTAGCTTATGATCAACCACATGATCATCAATGTCTGACAGATAATAGCATAGTACCTCAAGCAATCAAAAGACAAACAAAGTTCAACCACCAAAGCAGGAGAGAATAAAAAGCAACGCTCTCTCTCAAAGCCTATGATCTATACATTTTTCTCCCCCTTTGGCAACAAGTTACCAAAAAGTTCATAGAAAATGCATAGCACTAAAACGTCTCTCAGGCTTGGTCTTCAGGTGGTGGTGTCCGGAGAACGCCAAGGACGAAGGCTTCAGTCGAAGTAGATGGAGCTGATGGAGTTGGTGCTGGAGCTGGTTGCGCTGGAGCTGTAGCTGGTGTAGATGAAGTGACTCTAGTGTCTGGAACAGGTACTGCAGCAGATCTCTGAGCTCGAGGCACTCTGGCAAATGCATTAGTGGTTGTCTTGCCCTTCCTCTCCTGCATGTCATCATGTAGCTGCTCCACAACAGACTGAATCTCAGTTACTTTGACATCTAAATCATAGAATTTTTGTTCCACGATTCTTTCCAGGCTCTCCTGGTTTTGAGTTAGGGTGGCCAACCCCTTCTCAATCCTCAGAGTTGATGCTATCAAATACCCAAGCTGGTCCTGCTTGCTTTTCAAAAAGTACTCAGATGCCTCCTGTTGAGTTGGCATCTTGGCAGCCTTCTCTTTCTTTGCTTTCTCCTTCTTCTCTTGAGCTTGTACTGATGATGGTTCATTCTCATTCATCACAACTTGATTGTCCTCAAAGTCAGGATAGATAGGCAAGTGTTCCTTATCCAACAAGTATGTGCCTGTGCCCATCTTTGAGTTTATCAACTCCTGGATCTGTGGGGCATATCCACAACTTCTTTTCTGGTCAGCTGCAGTCCTCTTGATAGTCTCAACTATAAGGCTCATGACCTTGAACTTCTGTGGCACATCAAATATATGTAGCAAGTTAATTGCATGGCCTCTGATCATTCTGTGATCACTAGACTTGGGCAAGAGAGTGTGCCTAAGGATCCAATTGATTGTAGGCAGCCCTGACAGCAAGTGTTTTACTGACCCAAACTGGTGAGTCTCAAGATCATCTTCAGGAATCTCCTTGTACATGTTTGCCATAGAGTTGTGATCCATCTTCTTCTTGGCATAGACATCCAAGTCATCTTCTTCTTCCTTAGGAGCATTGATTAGATTTTCCCATTCCTCAATGGTTGAGTGGTACCTTGTACCTTCAGACATCCATACTATCCTGCCATATGGATAGAAGTGTGCTGTGGAGTAGAATTGCATTATGAGCTCCTCATTCCACTTTGTGAGCTTCTGCCCAACAAAGTCTGCAACTCCACAAGCACTGAAGCTGTCAAACACACTAGGATAGTGTTCCTCATTTTCTTTGATATATTTCCATTTGACCCACCTCATTTCACACACTATAGGCTTCTTGTCCAGCAGCACTGTCTCATAGGAGTCTTGTTGTTCCTTTGTGTGGAACCAGTAATCAACAACAGTTCTTCTTCTGGTAGCATATGGATCTGTCTCTCTCCATTTCCTCAGTCCCGAGTCTCTCCTGATCTTCATGTTCTCAGCCACATGATGAGCATCATTGTGGTCTGGAATTTTTGGCTTCAATTTTCTCAGAACATGCTCTTCATTTCCTTCTTCTTCAGCAATAGTCTCAGGCACTGGGGCCTTGTTCTTCTCAGCTGCAGGAATGTTTCTGGTATTTCTCTTTAGTGCAGTCTTGGGCTTGGAGGCAGCTTTGGGTGCTTCTTTGGGATTTGATGTTGCAGCCCCTGACTTTATAGCATCACCCATCAGCTTTTGTGCCTTGGGTGCTGGTGCAGCAACCTCTTCTTCCTCTTCCTCTTCAGAATCTATCATGATTGAGGATCTCCCAAGCACTCTAGCAGTGGTCTTTTTGATCCTCTCCTTCCTCTTCTTCCCTTCTGCAGCAGCCTCTTTGGGTTGAGGTTCCAAAGATGCTTGAGAGGATGCTTTGGCCTTAGACATTGGAATTCTCTTTGCAGGAACCTTTTGCTTCATGCCTGGCTTGGTGGCAGCAGCAGTGCTATATTCCTTCTTAACCACTTTCTTCTTGGAAGTGGCCTCATCCTCAACTGCCACATAGTCTTCATCCTCAGACTCTGAAGTTCTCTTCTTCCTTGTTCTGGTGGCAGCTTTGGGTAAGTTGCTGGGAGTGCTCCTGCTTCCATCATCTGAGCTGCTAGAGGGACTAGTGCCCTCACTCATGTGAACCTGCTCCTCTGACTTGTTCTGGCTGTCACTCTGGTCAGACATGTTGCAAGCACTAACTGCAGACCCTGTGAATAGATTGTAGATGAGATAGAGTGGATGAGCATCACAAAATGCAGAGATTTTTGCAAAAGAATGAGTCAAAAACTTAGTTTTAGTTTTCCACAGAAAGCATTTCGGATCAACCGATTTGCAAACTCGGTGATACCGAAGCAGCTGTTGGAACCTAAACTAGTGAACTCAGTCAGACCGAGTCATAGTTCGGTGGCACCGAGACTGCTAGGGTTTCACAAAGTCCTGAACTCGGTCACACCGATTTGCAATTCTCGGTCAGACCGAAAATTACATGTGCAATGACCTTAGCCGAATCGGTGGTACCGAGTTCCACAACTCGGATGGTTCGAGATGGTTTCGGCGGAAACCTAACCCTAAATTTTCAATTCAACTCTAATCTACATAGTGTTTTGACTGGATAGAAGCATTTCAATCATGGTAAGAATCATAATGAACACAATGTGCTAGGAATCGGACGGGGATAGCACTGTGATCGAGTCCATACCCTAGTTCGGCGATGAACTCGCTATGGCGGCAACGGCGGGGAAGAATTCCATTGATGGCGGCGGAGACCAGCGACAGGAGGCGGCTGGCGACGAGGAGGACGATCCGGAGACCCAGGAGGCAGAGCGAGCTATGCGCGGGCGAAGGGGTTTCGGAGAAATTTCCAAAATTTTGCCCGTGAGTATATATAGCCCGACCCTGTCGGTGTGACCGAGTGGAACAACTCGGTGGCACCGAGATTCATAACTACAAGCAGTTACTGAAACTCAGTGTGACCGAAAGGTTCAAATCGGTTGCACCGAGATTGAAAACCTAGATCGACTTAGTGATCTCGGTATGACCGAAATGGAGGAATCGGTCAGACCGAAAAGCACAAAGAAGTTTTGGAAGTTTAAGTCTATGACGAATCAGGGACTCCGAGTGCTCCTCACACAGAGTGGTTCGAATCTGACTTGATCAAATTTTGTGATGTAGCATGAATAGAGTTTGAGACGAGAAAAGCATAGATAGCTAGAGAGGGTTCTTAGGCATTCTTGTCCATCCACTTGGCAAAAGAAAAGAAAACCAATCAATCAAAACAACAAGTGGATGTCCTCGAATTAGTAAAATATGCAATCAACATGCTCACACAATAAAATGGCAATTGAAATATGTGGCAAAGCATGCACAACCAATTCTAGCATCTATCAAACAATTTGCGATGACTAGGTCATCTATATATGAGTATATTGACTTAGGAGTCAAATGAGAACATTTGATCATAGGTCATACTCATCGTTTAAGCACAAGTGGGGTTACCACTTTTACATAAAGCATTGTTGTGTTCACACCATTAGAGTTGCTTTAGCTCAATTCTTAGAATAAAGCTCCCCCTAGATGTGAGATCCCCCCTAAGAGGGATGAAGTAACCTTGGGTTTTGTCGATGATGACTTCATGTAGATGTTGAAGATGTGGATGCTCAATGTTGATGTAGATCATTTTGAGCTATCCATTGGAGTGAGTTGCACTTTCAATACCTACATGGGTTAGTCCCACAAGGAACAAACAAGGACATCCATAGACATAAAGTGATGCACACACAAGATGATCTCTATGAAAGCTTTTAGGTTACCTTGTCCCTTGTCTTACCAACAAGAGGGTTTGTGACTCCTTGAACTAGTGCAAGATGTGGAAGTTGATTGCACTTGTTCTTGCCAAGATGATAAGAGTGAAGTATGTTGGCGGAGTCACCCTCAAGAACTCTCTAGTTCTTCTTCTTCGGGATCCACACCATCTTGATGGGAATCCTCGGTGTTGTAGTTGTACTTGATGAAGTGGAACTTGAAGTAGTCTCGGGAACCCACTTGACCAAGGCCTTAGGAGCTTCTTCAAATGCATCAATTTCCTCTTGAAGCTTGTCCTTGCATTTTTGCTTGTGGTCTTGTGGTGGAAGATCATCTTGAGCTTGTGTCCCTTTGAGAGAAGTAGGATCATACTTCTCTTGTTGAGGAACAAACTTCGTCTTGGGGTATTGATCTTCTTCCCACTCAACTCCATTGGCATTGAACTTTCGTTCAAAACCAACACCTTGATTCTTCCGGTGCCTTCCTTGCTTGCGTACAATTTCCTCGAATTGCTTACTTCCGGCAAGGCTCTTGTAAACACCTTTCTCTATAATTCCCTTCAATAAGCTATTTTCTTGCTCAAGTGTAACTTGGCTAAGAGAATCATTAGTGGAATCAAGAGAACTACTAGAAGCAACAATATTGGATTTAGCATGATTATTGTTACTACTAGAGGAAGAATCTTTCTTATTCTTGTTACTAGACTTGACTTGAGGCATGTAAGTGGATAAGAGTAAACGCTTGGCAATGTAAGAAGAACTTTTCTTACGAAGATCATCATTGATTGCTTTTAAGAACTCATGCTCTTGCTCAAGGTTGAGCTTTTCAAAGCGTAATTTCTCATGAGTCCTTAAAAGTTCTCGATGATCTCCTAAGATAGTTTCATGAGCTAACTTAAGAGTGTTTAGTTCTTTAGTTAGAGACTCAATCTTCTCCTTATCATTGTCATTCATTTTATCTTGATTAGCATGATTAATTGACGTTTCATCATAGTATTCATCACTAGAGTTTTCAATAAGTAAATCATCATCACCTAACAAGTCATCTTCATCACTATTGAAATCAACATACTCGGGGTGTGATACCTTTGGGCCTTTAGCCATGAAGCATGTTCCAACTCCTTCATTTGGTGAGTCAAATATGTCGTAGGAGTTGGTTGTCACAAGTGCTAGACCGGCAACACCTTCATCTTGAGTATATTCGGAGTCGGAGTGATAGCTTCTCTCGGAGTGGTTGTCGGAGTCGGAGCCGGATACCCATTCACCAACATGAGCTTGATGTCTTCGTTTTGTGTAGCTCCTTGATGACTTGTCCTTTCTTTCCAAATCCTTGCTGCTCTGTGAGGGTCTTCGTTCATAACGATCATCTCTACTCCTTCTTTCTCTAGATGGTGATTCTTCTCTTCTACTTCTTCTCTTGGGAGAATCTTCTCTTCTCTTGTAGGGGGCCGTACACTCATTATAATAGTTTCCGGGCCTTCCACAATTGTAGCAGTTTCGCTCTCGACTAGAAGATCTTTTGTCATTGTAGGACCTTGACTTGGAGCTTCTCTCTTTGCTTCTACCCTTGTAGAACTTGTTGAAGTTCTTCACCATTAAGCTCAATTCTTCATTGAAGGTTTGTTTCTCACTCGATGATGTGGGGGCTTCACATGAGGCTTTGTAAGCACCACTTGATTTGTTGTGAAGTTCCTCTTTATCCTTGAGTGACATCTCATGAGCAATAATTCTTCCGATGACTTCCGTTGGCTTGAGATCTTTGTAATTTGGCATCATTTGGATCAATGTGCACATAGTATCATATTTTCCATCCAAGGCTCTTAGGATCTTCTTGATGATGAATCTATCTGTCATCTCTTCACTCCCTAAGCCGGCAATCTCATTTGTGATAAGAGCAAGCCTAGAGTACATTTCAGCGACACCTTCACCATCCTTCATTTTGAACTTGTCAAGTTGACTTTGAAGCACATCCAATTTGGATTCCTTGACGGAGTCGGTACCTTCGTGCATATCAATCAAAGTATCCCAAATTTCCTTTGCATTCTCAAGACGGCTGATTTTGTTGAATTCTTCGGGGCACAATCTGTTGAAGAGGATATCACAAGCTTGAGCATTGTATTGTAGCATCTTTAACTCATCCGCGGTAGCTTCACGATTCTGTTCTTTCCCATCAAAGAATTCACCTTGCATGCCAACACACACAATAGCCCAAACGGCGGGGTTATGTCCAAGAATATGCATTTTCATCTTATGCTTCCAACTAGCAAAATTTGTACCATCAAAGTAAGGACCTCTATGGTGATAATTTCCCTCGCTAGACGCCATACTCTCCTAGGTTGTGAAACCAAGTCTATGACCACCAAAAGCTATGGAAATCAAAGCAAATGGAGACCAAGGCTCTGATACCACTTGTAGGATCGAAAGTATGTCTAGAGGGGGGGATTAGACTACTTGACCAAATAAAAATCTAGCCTTTTCCCAATTTTAGTTCTTGGCAGATTTTAACTATCTTAGCACAAGTCAAGCAATCTCCACACAATTCAAGCAAGCATGCAAAAGAGTATATAAGCAGCGGAAAGTAAAGCATGCAACTTGCAAGAATGTAAAGGGAAGGGTTTGGAGGATTCAAACGCAATTGGAGACACGGATGTTTTTGTCGTGGTTCCGATAGGTGGTGCTATCGTACATCCACGTTGATGGAGACTTCAACCCACGGAGGGTAACGGTTGCGCGAGTCCACGGAGGGCTCCACCCATGAAGGGTCCACGAAGAAGCAACCTTGTCTATTCCATCACGGCCGTCGCCCACGAAGGACTTGCCTCACTAGCGGTAGATCTTCACGAAGTAGGCGATCTCCTTGCCCTTACAAACTCCTTGGTTCAACTCCACAATCTTGTCGGAGGCTCCCAAATGACACCTAGCCAATCTAGGAGACACCACTCTCCAAGAAGTAACAAATGGTGTGTTGATGATGAACTCCTTGCTCTTGTGCTTCAAATGATAGTCTCCCCAACACTCAACTCTCTCTCACTGGATTTGGATTTGGTGGAAAGAAGATTTGAGTGGAAAGCAACTTGGGGAAGACTAGAGGTCAAGATTCATATGGTTGGAATGGAATATCTTGACCTCAACACAAGTGTAGGTGGTTCTCTCTCAGAAAATGTGTATTGAAAGTGTAGGTATGTTCTGATAGCTCTCTCCTCGAATGAAGAGTGGGTGGAGGGGTATATATAGCCTCCACACAGAATCTAACCGTTACACACAATTTGCCAAACTCGGTGGGACCGAATGGTTAAACTCGGTCGGACTGATTCAGCAAACCTAGTGACCATTAGGATTTTCGGTGGGACTGAGATGCAACTCGGTAGGACCGATATGGTTAGGGTTAGGGCATAACGTAATCTCGGTGTGACCGATTACACAAACTTGGTGGGACCGATTTTGGTAATAAGCTAACCAAAGGGTTGGTCAGGTAAACTCGGTGGGACCGATTCACTCATCTCGGTGAGACCGAAATGTTACAAAAGGGAAACAGAGAGTTTACATTGCAATCTCGGTGGGACCGATCGCTCATCTCGGTAAGACCGAAATGTTACGAAGGGAAACAGAGAGATTACAATCCCATCTCAGTGAGACTGAGATCCCTATCGGTGAGACCGATTTGCCTAGGGTTTGTGGCAGTGGCTATGACATTTGAAACTCGGTGGCGCCGGATAGAAAGAATCGGTGGGGCCGAGTTTGACTTTTGGTTTAGGTCATATGTGTATGTGGGAGAGTAGTTGAGTATTTTGGAGCATATCACTAAGAATTTTGAGCAAGCAAGCCATTAAGCAACACCTCATCCCTCCTTGATAGTATTGGCTTTTCCTATAGACTCAATGTGATCTTGGATCACTAAAATATAAAATGTAGAGTCTTGAGCTTCACGCTTGAGCCAAACTTTTTGTCCTTCGAATTTTGACGGATCCACTTTCCTCATCCATGCCATGCCACTCATTGAGCTTTTCCTGAAATATTAATCTTGAAATAATGTTAGCTCAATGAGTTATATGTTGTTAGGAATTACCAAAACTACCCAGGGATAGTTGCACTTTCAGAGGTGCTCACGAGGGTGGGGGGTGCCCCCCCTAGGGGCGCGCCCCTGCCTCGTGGGGCCCCCGTAGCTCCTCCGACGTACCCCCTGCACCCATATATACCTACTTATCGTAAAACTTCCAGGACGCAGAATAGATCGGGAGTTCCGCCACCAGAAGCCTCTGTAGCCACCGAAAGCCAATCTAGACCCATTCCGGCACCCTGCCAGAGGGGGCAATCCTTCTCCGGTGGCCATCTTCATCATCCCAGTGCTCTCCATGACGAGGAGGGAGTAGTTCTCCCTCGGGGCTAAGGGTATGTACCAGTAGCTATGTGTTTGATCTCTCTCTCTCGTGTTCTTGAGGTGATACGATCTTGATGTATCGTGAGCTTTGCTATTATAGTTGGATCCTATGTTTCTCCTCCCCCTCTTCTCTCTTGTAATGAATTGAGTTTCCCCTTTGAAGTAATCTTATCGGATTGAGTCTTTAAAGATTTGAGAACACTTGATGTATGTCTTTCCGTGCGTATCTGTGGTGACAATGGGATATCACGTGATTCACTTGATGTATGTTTTGGTGATCAACTTGCGGGGTCCGCCCATGAACCTATGCATAGGGGTTGGCACACATTTTCGTCGTGATTCTCCGGTAGAACTTTGGGGCACTCTTTAAGGTCCTTTGTGTTGGTTGAATAGATGAATCTGAGATTGTGTGGCGCATATCGTATAATCATACCCATGGATACTTGAGGTGACATTGGAGTATCTAGGTGACATTAGGGTTTTGGTTGATTTGTGTCTTAAGGTGTTATTCTAGTACGAACTCTAGGGCTGTTTGTGACACTTATAGGAATAGCCCAATTGATTGATTGGAAAGAATAACTTTGAGGTGGTTTCGTACCCTACCATAATCTCTTCGTTTGTTCTCCGCTATTAGTGACTTTGGAGTGACTCTTTGTTGCATGTTGAGGGATAGTTATGTGATCCAATTATGCTATTATTGTTGAGAGGACTTACACTAGTGAAAGTATGAACCCTAGGCCTTGTTTCAACGCATTGCAACACCGTTTACGCTCACTTTTATCATGCATTACCTTGCTGTTTTTATATTTTCAGATTACAAAAACCTTTATCTACCATCCATATACCACTTGTATCACCATCTCTTCGCCGAACTAGTGCACCTATACAATTTACCATTGTATTGGGTGTGTTCAGGACACAAGAGACTCTTTGTTATTTGGTTGCAAGGTTGCTTGAGAGAGACCATCTTCATCCTACGCCTCCTACGGATTGATAAACCTTAGGTCATCCACTTGAGGGAAATTTGCTACTGTCCTACAAACCTCTGCACTTGGAGGCCCAACAACGTCTACAAGAAGAAGGTTGTGTAGTAGACATTAGCTTGCCAGAAACCTCACTGTGTTGCTTTTTAACTTACAATGCCAGGAGAATGGTGTGCATGTGCAGCAATTTAAGCATTGCACGATCAGGTCCAGTAAGCACATGGAGCACAGACCATGTTTAATGCATGTACGATGTCCTAGCTTGTGAATTTTTAGAAAGATGCAAAACTGCAACTACTTTTTTCAGTTTGAAGAACAGATTTACAGGTTAGTAAGTCACTTGGGAACAATACAACACAGAGACAAGGATTTCCTTTGCCATGGTGAGAGTGGCAGCCAGCAGTGCAAGTATAAATGTATAATTGGACAAGGAGCATCCATTCGCAGAGCAACCACTATCAATGGTCCAAATGTGTATCACTACATATCTCCACGCATATAATGGACTACATTTTCTTACGGAAGAAGAATGGCATGTCTCTAGTCTGGATTGTTAACAGTTTCTAAGCTTCTAACTAACAAAAACCAAAAAGAATCAGCTTGAAGGGAATGGAGTACTAGATGCAGATGTTAACAGATAGAACTTGAACTGTACATAAAAATAAACAAACCACATGACCTATAGGTAACATGACTCAGAACAGAGCTTTACATACAAGACGATGACGTAGAAGCACCGCCATTGCTCCATGCTAACGAGATCTAAGGTTTCCCCCAGATTTGCCTCGATGGTCCACCTAGGCCACCGCCGCCGCCACCCGTCCATCATGCCTTGTAGTAACAAGGCATCATTGTGATACTGCATTGAGCTACGCCCTATCCCGGTAGCACCTGCCCATGTAGATCCCCACACGCGAGGGACAAAGAGGCCCCGCCGCCGGCCAGGCTTCGCCCATCCCCGTCCTTTGGCGGTGGCGAGGGAGGAGGAGGGAGGAAGGGGGGCTGGGGCCGCCGCGATTAGGGTTCCCCCTCCGCCACCACGCGGGGGTAACGAGAGGTGGACGCAAACTTAGAGTATCTCTCTTTTGATGTTGGAAGTGATCATAATGTGGTTATCTTAACTGTGTCTAATGAACATATTGATGATTTACTACCTGTCAGTGAAGCACTAGCATGTGCATCCTGCGGCATGCACCATCCATGTTTTGCTTACATTTTTGCTTATACGAAAATTTGAACAGTCAAAACAAAATCACGGGGGAAAAGTTGGAAGATATGTTCTCTCAAATTATAAAGTTAAGTAAATGTGTCGAAGACAACTTTTCAGTAACTCACTTTATGAAACATTTGATTTAAGACATTTAATTAATGCACTATACATCTATATCCAGGTTATTGAGAAGACTGCTGAAAGTGGAGATCTTACTGAACTTGTTCTCATGATCATTTGGAATCGACTTGATGTTGCTCGGGTGATGTATGTAAAGCTCTGTTATGAGTCATGTTACCTATAGTTCCTGTGGTTGTTTATTTTTTCTGTACAGTTCAAGTTCTATCTGTTAACATCTGGCAAATCTAGTACTCCATTCCCTTATACAAGGCCACAAAGTCAAATTATAGGTACTAAGGTAAAATTTAATGATTGTTTTGCAAGCCAATTTTTATTTTTGTTAAACGGGTTCATTAATACACCTGCATGCATGCAAGAAAGGAATGAGAAGGAAGTAGCATAGTGTCATTATGACTACATGCATGCAAGTATTAAACAAGTTGTTAGTACAAGAAAACATCATTAATTTTTGCATCGATTACTGTTAGTGGCATTGTATAGATGCAAAATGTATTTTTCATAGTGGTATGTATTGTGAATACGGTTAGTTCATAACCTTTGCTGAAAACCTGAGCATTAGTTAGACATATTTACAACAACAAGACCAAACCGATTTTGTAAAAAAAATTCTTTGTCACTTTCAGTTTGTCAACTGAATTGCTTGAGGACAAGCAATGGGTTAAGCTTGGGGGAGTTGATACGTCTCCACCGTATCTACTTTTCCAAACTCTTTTGCCCTTGTTTTGGATTCTAATTTGAATGATTTGAATGGAACTAACCCGGACTGACACTATTCTCAGCAGATTTGCCATGGTGTTATTTTTGTGCAGAAATAAAAGTTCTCGGATTGACCTGAAAATTTACATAAAATATTTTTGGAATATATAAAAAATATTGGCGCAAGAATTATCGAGAGGGGGTCCACCCAGAGGCCACAACCCTGGGGGCGTGCACCCCTAGGGCGCGCCCAGGTGGCTTATGGACCCCCTGGACCTCCTCCGACCTCAACTCCAACTCCATATAACCCTAGTTGGGGAGGAAAAAAATCAGAGAGAAGATTTCATCGCGTTTTATGATATAGAGCCGCCGCCACCTCCTATTCTCTCTTGGGAGGGCTGATCTGGAGCCTATTTTGGGCTCCGAAGAAGGGAAATCGATGTCGTCATCATCATCAATGATGTCTACTACACAACCTTCTTCTTGTAGACGTTGTTGGGCCTCCAAGTGCAGAGGTTTGTAGGACAATAGCAAATTTACCTCAAGTGGATGACCTAAGGTTTATCAATCCGTGGGAGGCGTAGGATGAAGATGGTCTCTCTCAAATAACCCTGCAACCAAATAGCAAAGAGTCTCTTGTGTCCCCAACACACCCAATACAATGGTAAATTGTATAGGTGCACTAGTTCGGCGAAGAGATGGTGATACAAGGGCAATATGGATGGTGGATATAGGTTTTTGTAATCTGAAAATATAAAAGCATCAAGGTAACTAATGATAAAAGTGAGCGAAAATGGTATTGGAATGCATTGAAACAAGGCCTAGGGTTCATACTTTCACTAGTGCAAGTTCTCTCAACAAGGATAATATAATTAGATCATATAACAATCCCTCAACATGCAACAAATAGTCACTCCAAAGTCACTAATAGCGGAGAACAAACGAAGAGATTATTGTAGGGTACGAAACCACCTCAAAGTTATTCTTTCTAATCAATCCATTGGGCTATTCCTATAAGTGTCACAAACAGCCCTAGAGTTCGTAGTAAAATAACACCTTAAGACACAAATCAACCAAAACCCTAATATCACCTAGATACTCCAATGTCACCTCAAGTATCCTCGGGTATAATTATACGATATGCATCACAAATCTCAGATTCATCTATTCAACCAACACAAAGAACTTCAAAGAGTACCCCAAAGTTTCTACCGGAGAGTCAAGACTAAAACGTGTGCCAACCACTATGCATAAATTCACAAGGTCACAGAACTCGCAAGTTGATCACCAAAACATACATCAAGTGGATCACGTGAATATCCCATTATCACCATAGATAAGCACATGCAAGACATACATCAAGTGTTCTCCTCAAGGACTCAATCTGATAAGATAACTTCAAAGGGAAAACTCAATTCATGACAAGGAGATAGAGGGGGAGAAACATCATAAGATCCAACTATAATAGCAAAGCTCGCGATACATCAAGTTCGTGCCATATCAAGAACACGAGAGAGAGAGAGAGAGAGAGAGATCAAACACATAGCTACTGGTACATACCCTCAGCCCCGAGGGTGAACTACTCCCTCCTCGTCATGGAGAGCGTCGGGATGATGAAGATGGCCACCGGTGATGGATCCCCCCTCTGGTAGGGTGTCGGAACAGGGTCCTGATTGGTTTTTTGTGGCTATAGAGGCTTGCGGCGGCGGAACTCCCAATCTAGGTTTTTTTTCCGGGGGTTTCTGTATTTCTAGGAATTTTTGGCGTCGATCTCGCGTCGGGGGGTCTTCGAGTCATCCACGAGATAGGGGGCGACCCCAGGGGGGTAGGGCGTGCCCTCCACCCTCATGGATGGCTCGGGCTCTTCTAGCCCAACTCTTTTACTTCGGGGCCTTCTTTTGGTCCATAAAAAACCATCAAAAATTGGCACGTTAATTGGACTCCGTTTGGTATTCCTTTTCTGTAGAACTCAAAAACAAGGAAAAATATAAACTGGCACTGTGCTCTAGGTTAATAGGTTAGTCCCAAAAATCATATAAAATAGCATATAAATGTTGGGTTACGCAGTAATTTCAAAAAAAATTCCTACGCACACGCAAGATCATGGTGATGCATAGCAACGAGAGGGGAGAGTACGATCTACGTACCCTTGTAGATCGCAACGGAAGCAGTGACGCAACGTAGAGGAAGTAGTCGTACGTCTTCCCGATCCGACCGATCCAAGCACCGTTACTCCGGCACCTCCGAGTTCTTAACACACGTACAACTCGGTGACGTTCCCCAGGCTCCGATCCAGCATAGCGTCGGGGAAGAGTTTCGTCAGCACGACGGCGTGATGACGATGATGATGTTCTACCGACGCAGGGCTTCGCCTAAGCACTACAACGGTATGACCGAGGTGGAATATGGTGGAGGGAGGCACCGCACACGGCTAAGGAACGATCTCAAGGATCAACTTGTGTTTCTTGATCTATCATTGGTGCTAGCCCTGCCCCTCTATTTATATCTTGAGCCCTAGGGTCGAAACTTGGAGTTAGAGCCTTCACAAAGTCGGTTTCACCCGATAGGCAAGAGTCCTTCTCAGACTCCAGGGCCAGACGCCAGGGATCCCGGCGTCTGGACCCAGACGCCAGGGACCCTGGCGTCTGGCCCCTGGACTCTGCAAAACTTCCTTTTGCGCTTTCCAAAAACCTTGTGGGCTTTCCCCTTTGGCCCAAATAAAGTGTTCTCGTACCCAAACATTTCGGGAAACATCCGGAACCCCTTCCGGTGATTTCCGGAACCCTTCCGGTGACCAAACACTATTATCATATATATCAAACTTTATCTCCGGACCATTCCGGAGTTCCTCGTCATGTCCGTGATCTCATCTCAGACTTCGAACAACATTTGGTACATCAAAATGCATAAAACTCATAACAACTGTCATCGTAACTTTAAGCGTGCGGACCCTACGGTTCGAGAACAATGTAGACATGACCGAGACACGTCTCCGGTCAATAACCAATAGCGGGACCTGGATGCCCATATTGGCTCCTACATATTCTACGAAGATCTTTATCGGTCAGACCGCATAACAACATACGTTGTTCCCTTTGTCATCGGTATGTTACTTGCCCGAGATTCGATCGTCGGTATCCAATATCCTAGTTCAATCTCGTTACCGGCAAGTCTCTTTACTCGTTCCGTAATACATCATCTCACAACTAACTCATTAGTTGTAATGCTTGCAAGGCTTATGTGATGTGCATTACCGAGAGGGCCCAGAGATACCTCTCCGACAATCGGAGTGACAAATCCTAATCTCGAAATACGCCAACCCAACATTTACCTTTGGAGACACCTGTAAGCTCCTTTATAATCACCCAGTTACGTTGTGACGTTTGGTAGCACACAAAGTGTTCCTCCGGCAAACGGGAGTTGCATAATCTCATAGTCATAGGAACATGTATAAGTCATGAAGAAAGCAATAGCAACATACTAAACGATCGGGTGCTAAGCTAATGGAATGGGTCATGTCAATCAGATCATTCAACTAATGATGTGATCTCGTTAATCAAATAACAACTCTTTGTTCATGGTTAGGAAACATAACCATCTTTGATTAACGAGCTAGTCAAGTAGAGGCATACTAGTGACACTCTGTTTGTCTATGTATTCACACATGTATTATGTTTCCGGTTAATACAATTCTAGCATGAATAATAAACATTTATCATGATATAAGGAAATAAATAATAACTTTATTATTGCCTCTAGGGCATATTTCCTTCAGTCTCCCACTTGCACTAGAGTCAATAATCTAGATCAGATCGCTATGTGATTAACACCAATAGTTCACATCTTTATGTGATTGGTTCACATCTCCATGTGACTAACACCCAAAGGGTTTACTAGATTCAATAATCTAGTTCACATTGCTATGTGATTAACACCCAAAGAGTGATCATGTTTTGCTTGTGAGAGAAATTTAGTCAACGGGCCTGCCAAATTCAGATCCGTATGTATTTTGCAAAATTCTATGTCTACAATGCTCTGCACGGAGCTACTCTAGCTAATTGCTCCCACTTTCAATATGTATCCAGATTGAGACTTAGAATCATCTGGATCAGTGTCAAAAACTTGCATCGACGTAACCCTTTACGACGAACCTTTTTGTCACGTCCATAATCGAGAAACATATCCTTATTTTACTAAGGATAATTCTGACCGCTGTCCAGTGATCTACTCCTAGATCACTATTGTACTCCCTTGCCAAATCAGTGCAGGGTATACAATAGATCTGGTATACAGCATGACATACTTTATAGAACCTATGGCCAAGGCATAGGGAATGACTTTCATTCTCTTTCTATCTGTTGGGGAACGTAGCAATAATTCAAAATTTTCCTACGTGTCACCAAGATCAATCTATGGAGTCATCTAGCAACGAGGGAGGAGTGGATCTACATACCCTTGTAGATCGCGCGTGGAAGCGTTCAAGAGAACGGGGTTGATGGAGTCGTACTCGTCGTGATCCAAATCACCGATGATCCTAGCGCCGAACGTACAGCACCTCCGCGTTCAACACACGTACGGAGCAGCGAGGTCTCCTCCTTCTTGATCCAGCAAGGGAGGAGGAGAGGTTGATGGAGATCCAACAGCACGACGGCGTGGTGGTGGAAGTAGCGGGATTCCAACAGGGCTTCGCCAAGCGCTGTGGGAGGAGGGAGATGTGTCATGGGAGGGAGAGGGAGGCGCCAGGGCTTAGGTATGGTTGCCCTCCCTTCCCCCCCACTATATATAGGGCCAAGGGAGAGGGGGAGGGCGCAGCCTTGCCCCTTCCTCCAAGGAAGGGTGCGGCCAAGGGGGGGAGGAGTCCATCCTCCCCAAGGCACCTCGGAGGTGCCTTCCCCCTTTAGGACTCTCCGTTTCCCCTTCTCTTGGCACATGGGCCTCTTGGGGCTGGTGCCCTTGGCCCATATAGGCCAAGGCACACCCCCTACAGCCCATGTGGCCCCCGGGGCAGGTGGCCCCACCCGGTGGACCCCCGGGACCCTTCCGGTGGTCCTGGTACAATACCGGTGACCCCGAAACTTGTCCCGATGGCCGAAATAGCACTTCCTATATATAATTCTTTACCTCCGGACCATTCCGGAACTCCTCGTGACGTCCGGGATCTCATCCAGGACTCCGAACAACTTTCGGGTTACCGCATACTAATATCTCTATAACCCTAGCGTCACCGAACCTTAAGTGTGTAGACCCTACGGGTTCGGGAGACATGCAGACATGACCGAGATGACTCTCCGGTCAATAACCAACAGCGGGATCTAGATACCCATGTTGGCTCCCACATGTTCCATGATGATCTCATCGGATGAACCACGATGTCAAGGACTTAATCAATCCCGTATACAATTCCCTTTGTCTATCGGTACGATACTTGTCCGAGATTCGATCGTCGGTATCCCGATACCTTGTTCAATCTCGTTACCGGCAAGTCTCTTTACTCGTTCCGTAACACATCATCTCGTGATCAACTCTTTGATCACATTTTGCACATTATGATGATGTCCTACCGAGTGGGCCCAGAGATACCTCTCCGTCACACGGAGTGACAAATCCCAGTCTCGATTCATGCCAACCCAACAGACACTTTCAGAGATACCCGTAGTGCACCTTTATAGTCACCCAGTTACGTTGTGACGTTTGGCACACCCAAAGCACTCCTACGGTATCCGGGAGTTGCACAATCTCATGGTCTAAGGAAATGATACTTGACATTAGAAAAGCTTTAGCATATGAACTGAACGATCTAGTGCTATGCTTAGGATTGGGTCTTGTCCATCACATCATTCTCCTAATGATGTGATCCCGTTATCAACGACATCCAATGTCCATGGTCAGGAAACCGTAACCATCTATTGATCAACGAGCTAGTCAACTAGAGGCTTACTAGGGACATGGTGTTGTCTATGTATCCACACATGTATCTGAGTTTCCTATCAATACAATTCTAGCATGGATAATAAATGATTATCATGAACAAGGAAATATAATAATAATCAATTTATTATTGCCTTTAGGGCATATTTCCAACACTATCTTCTGCCGTGGTCGAGCTTTGAGTCTTACTCAACTTCACACCTTGTAATACAGGCAAAAATTCTTTCTTTAACTGCTCCATTTTGAACTATTTCAAAATCTTGTCAAGGTATGTACTCATTGAAAAAACTTATCAAGCGTCTTGATCTATCTCTATAGATCTTGAAGCTCAATATGTAAGAAGCTTCACCGAAGTCTTTCTTTGAAAAACTCCTTTCAAACACTCCTTTATGCTTTACAGAATAATTCTACATTATTTCTGATCAACAATATGTCATTCACATATACTTATCAGAAATGTTGTAGTGCTCCCACTCACTTTCTCGTAAATACAGGCTTCACCGCAAGTCTGCATAAAACTATATGCTTTGATCAACTCATCAAAGTGTATATTCCAACTCCGAGATGCTTGCACCAATCCACAGATGGATCGCTGGAGTTTGCACATTTTGTTAGCACCTTTCAGATTGACAAAACCTTCTGGTTGCATCATATACAACTCTTCTTTAATAAGTCCATTAAGGAATGCAGTTTTGTTTATCCATTTGCCAGATTTCATAAAATGCGGCAATTACTAACATGATTCGGACAGACTCAAGCATAGATACGAGTGAGAAACTCTCATCGTAGTCAACACCTTGAACTTGTCGAAAACCTTTTGCGACAATTCTAGCTTTGTAGATAGTAACACTACTATCAGCGTCCGTCTTCCTCTTGAAGATCCATTTATTTTCTATGGCTTTCTGATCATCGGGAAAATCCATCAAAGTCCATACTTCTTTCTCATACATGGATCATATCTCAGATTTCATGGCCTCAAACCATTTCGCGGAATCTGGGCTCATCATCGCTTCCTCATAGTTTGCAAGTTCGTCATGCTCTAGTAACATGACTTCCAGAACAGGATTACCATACCACTCTGGTGCGGATCTCACTCTGGTTTACCTACGAGATTCAGCAGTAACTTGATCTGAAGTTACATGATCATCATCATTAGCTTCCTCACTAATTGGTGTAGTAGTCACAAGAACAGATTTCTGTGATGAACTACTTTCCAATAAGGGAGAAGGTACAATTACCTTATCAAGTTTTCTACTTTCCTCCTACTCACTTCTTTCGAGAGAAACTCCTTCTCCAGAAAGTTTCCGAATTTAGCAACAAAAGTCTTGCCTTCGGATCTGTGATAGAAGGTGTATCCAATAGTTTCCTTTGGATATCCTATGAAGACACATTTCTCCGATTTGGGTTCGTGCTTATCAGGTTGAAGCTTTTTCACATAAGCATCGCAGCCCCAAACTTTCAGAAACGACAACTTTGGTTTCTTGCCAAACCACAGTTCATAAGGCGTCGTCTCAACGGATTTTGATGGTGCCCTTTTAACGTGAATGCATCTGTCTTTAATGCATAACCCCAAAACGATAGTGGTAGATCGGTAAGAGACATCATAGATCGCACCATATCTAATAAAGTATGGTTATGACGTTCGGACACACCATTACATTGTGGTGTTCCAGGTGGCATGAGTAGTGAAACTATTTCACATTGTTTTTAACTGAAGGCCAAACTCGTAACTCAAATACTCTTCTCTACGATCAGATCGTAGAAACTTTATTTTCTTGTTACGATGATTTTTCACTTCACTCTGAAATTCTTTAAACTTTTCAAATGTTTCAGACTTATGTTTCATCAAGTAGATATACTCATATCTGCTCAAATCATCTGTGAAGATCAGAAAATAATGATACCTGTCGCGAGCCTCAATATTCATCGGACCACATACATCAGTATGTATGATTTCCAACAAATCTGTTGCTCGCTCCATTGTTCCGAAGAACAGAGTCTTAGTCATCTTGCCCATGAGGCATGGTTCGCAAGCATCAACTGATTCATAATCAAGTGATTCCAAAAGCCCATCAGCATGGAGTTTCTTCATGCGTTTTACACCAATATGACCTAAACGACAGTGCTACAAATAAGTTGCACTATCATTATTAACTTTGCATCTTTTGGTTTTAATATTATGATTATGTGTATCACTACGATCGAGATCCAACGAACTATTTTGATTGGGTGTGTAACCATATAAGGTTTTATTCATGTAAACAGAACAACAATTTATTCTCTTACTTAAATGAATAACCGTATTACAATAAACATGATCAAATCATATTCATGCTCAACGCAAACACCAAATAACACTTATTTAGGTTCAACACTAATCCCGAAATTATAGGGAGTGTGTGATGATGATCATATCAATCTTGGAACCACTTCCAACACACATTGTCACTTCACCCTTAACTAGTCTCTGTTTATTCTGCAACTCCCGTTTCGAGTTACTAATCTTAGCAACTGAACTAGTATCAAATACTGAGGGTTTGCTATAAACACTAGTAAAGTACACATCAATAACATGTATATCAAATATACTTATGTTCACTTTGCCATCCTTCTTATCCGCCAATCACTTGGGGTAGTTCCGCTTCCAGTGACCAGTCCCTTTGCAGTAGAAGTACTTAGTCTCAGGCTTAGGATCAGACTTGGGCTTCTTCACTTGAGCAGCAACTTGGTTGCAGTTCTTCTTGAAGTTCCCCTTCTTCCCTCTGCCCTTTTCTTGAAACTAGTGGTCTTGTCTACCATCAACACTTGATGTTTTTCCTCGATTTCTACCTTCGTCAATTTCCGCAGTACGAAGAGCTTGGGAATCATTTCCGTTATCCCTTGCATATCATAGTTCATCATGAAGTTCTACTAACTTGGTGATGGTGACTAGAGAATTCTGTCAATCACTATCTTATCTGGAAGATTAACTCCCACTTGATTCAAGCGATTGTAGTACCCAGACAATCTGAGCACATGCTCACTCATTGAGCGATTCTCCTCCATCTTTTAGCTATAGAACTTGTTGGAGACTTCATATCTCTCAATTCGGGTATTTTCTTGAAATATTAACTTCAACTCCTGGAACATCTCATATGGTCCATGACGTTCAAAACGTCTTTGAAGTCCCGATTCTAAGCCGTTAAGCATGGTGCACTAAACTATCAAGTAGTCATCATATTGAGCTAGCCAAACGTTCATAACGTCTGCATCTGCTCCTGCAATAGGTCTGTCACCTAGCAGTGCATCAAGGACATAATTCTTCTGTGCAGCAATGAGGATAAACCTCAGATCACGGATCCAATCCGCATCATTGCTACTAACATCTTTCAACACAATTTTCTCTAGGAACATAACAAAATAAACATATGAAAGCAACAACGCGAGCTATTGATCTACAACATAGATATGCTAATACTACCAGGACTATGTTCATGATAAATTAAAGTTCAATTAATCATATTACTTAAGAACTCCCACTTAGATAGACATCCCTCTAATCCTCTAAGTGATTACGTGATCCAAATCAACTAAACCATGTCCGATCATCACGTGAGATGGAGTAGTTTCATTGGTGAACATCACTATGTTGATCATATCTACTATATGATTCACGCTCGACCTTTCGGTCTCCGTGTTCCGAGGCCATATCTGTATATGCTTGGCTCGTCAAGTATAACCTGAGTATTCCGCGTGTGCAACTGTTTTGCACCCGTTGTATTTGAACGTAGAGCCTATCACACCCGATCATCACGTGGTGTCTCAGCACGAAGAACTTTCGCAATGGTGCATACTCAGGGAGAACACTTCTTGATAATTTAGTGAGAGATCATCTTATAATGCTACCGTCAATCAAAGCAAGATAAGATGCATAAAGGATAAACATCACATGCAATCAATATAAGTGATATGATATGGCCATCATCATCTTGTGCTTGTGATCTCCATCTCCGAAGCACCGTCGTGATCACCATCGTCACCGGCGCGACACCTTGATCTCCATCGTAGCATCGTTGTCGTCTCTCCAATCTTATGCTTCCATGACTATCGCTACCGCTTAGTGATAAAGTAAAGCATTACATCGCAATTGCATTGCATACAATAAAGCGACAACCATATGGCTCCTGCCAGTTGCCGATAACTCGGTTACAAAACATGATCATCTCATACAATAAAATTTAGCATCATGTCTTGGCCATATCACATCACAACATGCCCTGCAAAAACAAGTTAGACGTCCTCTACTTTGTTGTTGCAAGTTTTACGTGGCTGCTACGGGCTTAAGCAAGAACCAATCTCACCTACGCATCAAAACCACAACGATAGTTTGTCAATTTGACTCCGTTTTAACCTTCGCAAGGACCGGGCATAGCCACACTTGGTTCAACTAAAGTTGGAGAAACAGTCACCCGCAAGCCACCTATGTGCAAAGCACGTTGGGAGAACCGGTCTCGCGTAAGCGTACGCGTAATGTCGGTCCGGGCCGCTTCATCCAACAATACCGCCGAACCAAAGTATGACATGCTGGTAGGCTGTATGACTTGTATCGCCCACAACTCACTTGTGTTCTACTCGTGCATATAACATCAAACCATAAAACCTAGGCTCGGATGCCACTATTGGGTTACGCAGTAATTTCAAAATTTTCCTACGCACATGCAAGATCATGGTGACGCATAGCAACGAGAGGGGAGAGTATGATCTACGTACCCTTGTAGATCGCAACGGAAGCAGTGACGCAACGTAGAGGAAGTAGTCGTATGTCTTCCCGATCCGACCGATCCAAGCACCGTTACTCCGGCACCTCCGAGTTCTTAGCACACGTACAGCTCGATGACGTTCCCTGGGCTCTGATCCAGCATAGCGTCGGGGAAGAGTTTCGTCAGCACGACGGCGTGATGACAATGATGATGTTCTACCGACGCAGGGCTTCGCCTAAGCACTACAACGGTATGACCGGGGTGGAATATGGTGGAGGGGGGCACCGCACACGGCTAAGGAACGATCTCAAGGATCAACTTGTGTTTCTTGATCTATCTTTGGTGCTAGCCCTGCCCCTCTATTTATATCTTGAGCCCTGGGGTCGAAACTTGGAGTTAGAGCCTTCACAAAGTCGGTTTCACCCGATAGGCAAGAGTCCTTCTCGGACTCCAGGGCCAGATGCCAGGGACCCTGGCGTCTGGCCCCTGGACTCCGCAAAACTTCCTTTTGCGCTTTCCAAAACCTTGTGGGCTTTCCCCTTTAGCCCAAATAAAGTGTTCTCGTACCCAAACATTTCGGGAAACATCCGGAACCCCTTCCGGTGATTTCCGGAACCCTTCCGGTGACCAAACACTATTATCATATATATCAAACTTTATCTCTGGACCATTCCGGAGTTCCTCGTCATGTCCGTGATCTCATCTCGGACTCCGAACAACATTCGGTACATCAAAATGCATAAAACTCATAACAACTGTCATCGTAACTTTAAGCGTGCGGACCCTACGGTTCGAGAACAATGTAGACATGACCGAGACACGTCTCCGGTCAATAACCAATAGCGGGACCTGGATGCCCATATTGGCTCCTACATA